>NC_044061.1:5597390-5639890 GCF_902167405.1 Gadus morhua | reverse complement strand
TCGCCCCAGGCTACCGGTTGGTGTACGTCCCGGCTTTGGAGGGCTCCAGCACGGAGCTGACGCTGCTGTCCACCGACACCTCCGTGAAGCTGGTGGACCTGCACCCCGCCGTTCTCTACAACATCAGCATCTGGGCAGTGGAGGAGGACCAGGAGAGCCTGCCCGTCTTCTTCCAGGTCTGGACGTCGGGCTCCCCCGTCTCAGGTAGGCGGCCCGTGCCGGACGGACCACGGCACCTTGCCGGATGGTGCCGTGGCACCGTGCTTCCCAGTCTAACCTAGTCTCAACACATCTGGCAGCAGACCAGCCCAGCTCTGGGTGAACGGGGTGTTCCTCTGTCTTTCACTCCATTATAAAGTGAGAGAAAGGGGATTGGGTATTAGGTGAGGCGAAAAGAGAAGATGGAGCATATACAAGCAGCTCGTACATAACGTAAGGTGGTACAAGATAAATCTAAAAATCGAGACAAAACTAAATGCTAACAATTAAATCATATCAACCGAATCAGCATTCAGAATCCATCAAATAAAATAAAGAATAACTAAATAAAAATTGCAAACATTGAAATCATAGTAGCTGAATCAGAATCAGAATTCAGAATCGTAAAACAAATAAAAACAAGAAAAACGGCGTGAACAAACATCGGAACACTCCAGCCCCCGCACGGCCCATCCAAATCCCAACCTGTCCGTCAACTGCATTGTCCCCTCCCCTTTCCCCAGCGTTCGTCCCGCCCCCGAGCAACCTGCAGTTCTACGAGGTGACCGACACCAAGATCTCCCTGACCTGGGAGGGCCCTCCGGAGGAGGTGACGGGCTACACGGTCATCTTCCACCCCATGACCCCCGAGGGGGCCAAGCAGCCCCTCACGCTGCCCCTGTCCTCGGTGGCCAAGGTGGAGCTCACCTCGCTGAAGCCCGGCACCCGGTACCGCTTCCTCGTCTACGCCGTCAACGGGGCCACCGAGAGCGAGCCCCTGACCGCGTTCAAGACCACCAGTACGTTCACAAGCAACCCCCCACAAAGATATCTGTGAACTACGACTCAATTTGAGTATTGGGGAGTCTCCCCGGATTCCCTTAACGGCGTTGATGTACACCATAATAGTTGGTGTACTATTATATTTGCTATCCAATTTCATTAAAGTGCAGGTGGGCTTCAGAGCATCATCGATGCTTACAGGTAGACTATTGACACCGGGAGTTAGCCGAGATTTAAATTTAGGGCATTTGGCGGAAGCTTTTGTCCAAAGCGACTTACAATAAGTACATTTGTCAGGAAAAAGAACAACAATATATCGCTGTCGGTACAGTAAGGCCCAATCCCATTTCTACCCCTTCCCCCTTCCCCTTACCCCTCCCCCTTGTTTTGAAGGGGTAAGGGGAAGGGGTAAGGGGTAGAAATGGGATTGGGCCTAAGGATGTTCATAGAACCCCTAGATGCTCCCTGGAACCCTTACCCCTCAACAAGACCACCATGACTCGGTGTGTGATGCTGAAGTCGTCAACCCACATCGGACTGAAGATAGCTTAACGTTGTTTGTTTCCGCCCACACCCCCTAGAGCCCGGCATGCCCACGGACGCGGAGATCTCCGAGGTGGGTCCGGACAGCGCCGTGGTGGTGTGGGGCGCCCCCGAGTCCACGGTGACGGGTTACCTGCTGGTGCTCAGCACGCAGGGCAACGTGCTCTACTCCCGCAAGGTCCCACTGGACGTGACCCGCTACCACCTGACGGACCTGGAGCCTGAGACGGAGTACACCGTCACCCTGCACTCCCACCTGGACCAGGAACTCAGCCCCGAGACCACCAGACACTTCACCACCAGTGAGCCCCCACGCAGTGCGCTAGGGACCGGCCAGGCGGATAGGGGACCAGATAGGCGACCATAAGGACACGATAGGCTACCAGAGGACCAGATAGGCTAGTCCAGGACAGGATAGGATAGGCCAACACAGGACAAGCTAGGCTAGTACCGGAAAATAAAGGCTAAGACAGTACTAGACAGGAGAGGACTCTTGCCAGGTTGAATAAAGGATAAATAATCCTAAACATGACAGGATAATAGGACACACAAGTACAGAACAATGACATGACAGGACGGGTTAGAACAGAAACATTAACCTAAACTAACTGGTGACCCTACCTTCTGACAGCTCCCCAGACGGGCACCTTCCCCAACTTCACCCCGGACTACACGGACACCTCCATCATCATCACATGGTTGCCGAAGCCCAGGTTCAGCTACAAGGTGCTGCTTAGTTTCACTTTCACTGTGATTTTATTCCCCGTGATTCTTTCTGTGACAAGCCGATCTCCAATCTGCCGTTTGTCAACCATCCCCTGACTCTCCGGTCCTCAGCTGTCGGCCCAGCCCACTCTGCCGGGCCAGTCCGGCACCACCCCCCGACCCGCCACCTCCGACAGCGGGGTCGTCACGGTGACGGGCCTGACCCCCGGGACCGAGTACACCTACAGCCTCCAGCCCGTCGTCAACGGCCGTAACCAAGGCAAACCGTTCAACCATAACGTCGTCACCCGTGAGTCACCTTTGGAGACTAGTTCCTGATTGGCTGCCGTTATCTGACTTATATTATATGATATTATGTTTATTGGCACTAATGAACAAACCACCCATTACCTCATTTCTTTTCAGAAGATCATATATATGCTCCTTTCTTTGGGACATTTATCTATTCTATTGGGATTATTTTGGACAGAGACGAAATGGATTTATTGCGTGTCTATTGATTTTTATTCTTTTGTTAATATTGTCTTGATTGATTTGCACTTCCCATCCCACCCGAGATGAATATCTTATCTTGTATGAGCCTCATAACCTTATGGTGTTCCCCCCCCCCCCCCCCCCCCTTCCAGTGCCCTCGGCCCCCACTGACCTCAGTGTCCTGACCAACCCCAATGGCCTGAGCTGGACCGTCAGCTGGAGCCGCTCCAACACACCAGGCAATTATTACCCTCCTGCCCCGACCCCTCTGGTTCACTGCCCGCCGGTCCAGCCCGGGCTGGGACCCTTTAGCTGGCCTACAGAAGGGCCCTTATCTTGCCTTTAGCAGGTCTTTAGCTAGGCCTTTAGCTGGGCCATCAGCAGGACTTTAGCTGGGCATTTAGCAGGGCCTTTAGCTGGGTCTTTAGCTGGGCCTTTAGCTGGCCTTTAGCAGGTCTTTAGCTAGGCCTTTAGCTGGGCCATCAGCAGGACTTTAGCTGGGCATTCAGCTGGGCCTTTAGCTAGGCCTTTAGCCAGGCCTTTAGCTGGGCCATTAGCAGGCCTTTAGCTAAGCCTTTAGCTGTGCCTTTAGCTGGCCTTTAGCTATAACTTTAGCTGGGCCTTTAGCAGGCCTCCAGCTATGCCTTTAGCGGGGCCTTTATCAAGGCCTTTCGCTATAACTTTAGCTGGCTCTTTAGCTGGCCATTAGCTGGCCTTTTGCAATGCTTTTAGCTAGGCCTTTAGCTATCATTTTAGCTGGCCTTTGGCTAGGCCTTTAGCGTGGCCTTCACTGGGCCATTAGCTGGGCCTTTAGTAGGCCTTGGTCTCTCTAAACGCTGCTTGTGCCTGCAGCCCTGACGGGTTACCGTGTGACGAGCCACGGGTCCTCGGTCGAGGGCCAGCGCAGAGACACCCTGGAGGAGCTTGTGGGTCCGGACCAGACCTCCATGAACCTGGAGGGCCTGAGTCCCGGGGTGGAGCACGAGATCAGCGTGGTGGCAGTGAAGGGAGACCAGGAGAGCAAGCCAGTGTCCACCACCGTCACGCCAGGTAGGACCACCATCTACTTCCTGTTAGCATAGCGTCCATAGGCTACCGTGGCCAACTTCCCTTCTAATAGTATCCACGGTTAAACCGAAGGACGCCATGCTAACTCCCCTGTTCTCACGGTGACACAAGGTAGGTCTCCAGGATCCTGAGGCACCTCTATGCTAACTTCCTCTTAGCATGCTGTTTTTAGGCTAGCTAGCTGAACTCCCTGTTAGCATAGCATCCCTAGCAGGAGCAGGACTCAAAGTGACGCATCATGAGCAGGTAGACGTTAGGGCATCTTGGTCAAGGATGCCTAAGGACATATTGGTTCACAACAAGAACCATTCGTCTGGGAGTCCAACACCTCACCACGAGACAATCCTGCCGCGCTACTTTAGACTGAATCTCACTCATTTGCACACCTCTACTAACATTGGCTGAATTTAGTTTTACCAAATGTCGAGCATATGCATGCAACTTTGAATGTGTTATAGATTAGATTACTTTTGGGAATAATTATACTTACATGTTGGAAATGATTTAATTCATCCCGTGAGATTTAATCATAATTTAGGAGTTGTATGATAATGACTGTACTTGGGAATTTAACTCTTGTTCATTTCAGCATGGCTACTGTTTCACTTAATGCTGTTTCTGGGTGTTTAAATGCTTTAACAAGAATGGGAATTAATTTAATTTAATTCTTAAAGACAACGTGAAATGAACACAAACAACCATCTCCCCTTCACTTGCATATAGACACATTTTTTCGACTGGGACAATATTTTCCCATGGGCTGGGCTTACCATCTTCCACCAATATAAACACTATGGGCATCATCTACTAGGACACAGAGCCGAAGTCCTGGTCATCTCCCACACATACGCAGATGAGTGCATACATCTTTGGCCTCGCCAACCCCACCATAAAACCTCATTCGAATCTAATACACATCCTTGTACACCATCAACTTCACGTTGTCTTTAAACCCTCACTGAGACTTCAATGGGGCTCGGTGCACGGTGATGCTTAACTGTCTCAATCTCATCGCCCCTCTGCACGCGCCCCTCTCACCCTCACCCCTCCAACCCTCACCCCTCCACCCCTCAAACCCTCACCCCCGTCCAGCCATACCGCCGCTCCGCGTAGACTTTGTGGACATTACTGACACCACCATGGGCCTGCGCTGGACCCCGCTGACACACAGCGCCGTCACGGGCTACCGCATCACCGTGGTAACCGTGGGCGGGAGCCAGCCCATCGTGCGTGACACGGTCGACCGGTCCACGGGCCGCTACACGGTGGTGGGCCTGGAGCCCGGCGTGGACTATGACATCAGTGTCGCCACGGTGACGGAGAACGGCGAGAGCACGCCGGTCACACACACAATGCACACGCAGACGGGTGATTTAACCGCTTCTACTGACTACCGGTTGGGGGTGGGGGAACGGGAGGGGGGTGGGGGAACGGGAGGGGGGGGGGGGGGGGGAAGGGGGTGATGGAAAATAACCAGAACATGTGATTGCACATAAAGTCCTAATTGACATGTAACATGAGCTAAACCTATAACCTTTAACATGCACATTGAAACAAGCAATATTAATATGCATGTAACGCATGCATCGATATGCAAAAAATCGCATGCAATAATAAGGAATGCGCAGATGTTATGGCCAAGCCTTCATTTTGACAGGAACGTGTTTATGTTTAGTCAGATGAGGTTAGCCACTCCTCTCTAAGCCTTGATATACCTTCACCACGGAGGGGTAAAGCCTTGGTTTCTCCCCGCCCATGGCAGCTAGTTACAGTACTTAACTAAACAGGGGTTGCCCCCTGCCAGTTCCTCTTTGATCCCAGCCCTGACCCGCTGCTGTCACTAAACCGCCCCCCCCCCGCCGCTCGCAGGCGTCCCCGCTCCGGAGAACCTGAGGGTCGGAGGGGTGGGCGCCGACCACATGAGGGTGACCTGGGCCATCCCCAGCGTGCCCACGCCCAGCCAGATCTCCCGCTTCGTGGTGCGCTACCATCCGGTGGCCAGCGACGAGGACGTGAGAGAGATCAACGAGGGCGGAGCCACCAACACCGTCCTGCTGCAGAGTAAGACTCAGGGCTTTCCTGTCACCGTTTTTGAACTCGCGGCGCTGTACTTCCCGTTCACTCCCTGTATGTTTCCTGTTGTACACTATACTGCACTCTTGTTACACTTCCTGTTTACTTCCTGTCCTCCACTGTACTGTAGCATCTGCTCACGTACCCTGAGCCACATGTGCACTTCCTGTTTACATCCTGTTTACTGTACACGTCTGGTTCAGACATGAAGCACTTTGTTGCAGTCTGCAGTCATTTTTGTAGCAATGATGACGTTGATCATCATGATATCTGTTTAAAGTTATAACTTTATATGTCTAGCAAGACACATATGCTCACAGGTTACAGGACTGGGTAAAACTGTTTCTTGCTGCCCCTTCTTTTTCCTAGTTATTGTCAGTGATTAGACATTGGTGTGTTCCTCTTGTGGTCCCGTGCAGACCTCCTGCCCTACACCGAGTACCACATCAGCGTGGTGGTTGTGTTCGGAGACCGAGAGAGCGTGCCGGTCACAACAACACAGAAAACCAGTGAGTTGGACAAACAAAATAGCAGTTTTCGGTTCCTTGCGTGGTTGTGCATTTGTAGTTGTTCGTGCATCTGTGTGTAGCTCTGACCTCCCCCTTCCTCCCATCCACCTCTTCCTCCCCACCCCCCACCATCACCCAGCCCTGGACTCCCCCACCGGTCTGGACTTCTCTGAAATCGCCACCAATTCCTTCACCGTCCACTGGGTGGCGCCCACGGCCGTGATCAGCGGCTACCGGCTGCGCTACGAGCAGGTGAACAACAAGCGGGTCAGGGAGGAGCGCCTGCCCCCAAGCCGGAACCACTACACCCTGACCACCCTGGAGCCCGATACCGAATACCTGGTGTCACTGTTCGCCGTCAACGGCCGCGACGAAAGCCTACCTCTGACCGGCACTCAGGGCACTAGTGAGTACTAGTGCTGTTTATATACACATGTGTAAGTCCTGGGTTCAATTCCCGCAGCCCTCCCTAGCTGCAGTCTTTCTGCAAGCGTCAAAAAGATGAAAAAAGATGGTGACGCTCATACTATGTTGACTGGGGCAGAATGTGGCCCGGGATGTACGTAGAGCGGAGTTGGCTGGAACCCGGAAGGTTGCCAGTTCAATCCCCGGCTCCTCCTAGCTGAGTGTCGAGGTGTTCCTGAGGAAGACGCCTCACCCTGATCGCTCCCAACGAGCTGGCTGTTGCCTTGCATGGATGTCACCGCCGTCGGTGTGTGTGTGTGTGTGTGTGCATGAATGGGTGAAAGTTAGATAATATTGTAAAGCACTTTGAGCGTCAACTGGTTAGAAAAGCGCAATATAAATGCAGTCAATTTACCGTTTAACATTGAACAGCGTACTTGTGGTTTCTTTGGCGACAGTGGTGACTATAACAGAGCTGTGTTATGTCTCTCAGCCTCGGACGCCCCCAGTGACCTGGCGGTGGTCTACTCTGAGCCCACCAAGATCAGCATCAGCTGGGACGCCCCCTCGGCCCCAGTGAGGTACTACAGGGTCACCTACGGGAGCGAAGGTACAGCCTGACTCAGTCATCAATCAGCAGTACAAAAGAACACGACACCACAATCTAAACAATACAAATAGCAGCAATAATAATCGACCGACCTTAACGTGCTCCTTTCCTTCTACTCTTCTGCCTCTCTTCCTTCGTCTCTCCCTCCCTCCTTCACCCTGCCTCCCACCCTCCTCTTGTTCTGCCTCTCTTCTCTCCTCTCCCCCTCTCCCTATCCCTCCCCCTTCATCTGCCTCTTCCTCCTTCTCCCTCTCCCTCCCTCTTCCTCCTTCTCCCTCCCTCTGCCTCTTCCTCTCTCTTCCTCTCTCTTCCTCTCTCTTTCTCTCCTTCTCTCCCCCCCCCAGCTGGGGAGACCCCACAGGAGTTCACCCTGCCAGGCAGGGAGACCAACGCCACCATCACCGGTCTGAGCTCGGCCACCGACTACACCATCACCGTGTACGCCGTCAGCGGGCGGGGGGACAGCCCCTCCTACAGCACCCCCGTCGCCGTCAAACACACCACCGGTGAGTAGCGGTTCAGGGACGAGTGTCCGGCATGGGGACACTAGGGTTGGACGTAGGGGAGTATAGCCAATCGACAGAAGGGAGTTCAGAGCCTCATATTAAAAAAGCCACCGGCGTTTGGATTCAGTTGCAAAGAAAGCCGTCAATGCTGGCACAATAATATTAATTGTACGTTTTGCATTAAGACAACATGTACAAAACAAAAAACGAAATATTCAAGAAATAACAAAGGATGGTATATAAAACCAGCACAAACACACGATAGATGTCATTGTCTGAACATTGCAGAAAAAGGACCAATATTCTTCTTTCGGCCAAATCCCGTCCCCCCCAGTGTGAGTGAGTGTCACTGCTAGAGATGCGCTCTGAGACGCGACGTGTCTCCCTCCCCCAGAAATGGACAGCCCTGTGGGCCTGGAGGTCACCGGGAAGACCACCAACTCCCTGACCGTCCGCTGGAGCCCCGCGCCGGGCCCCGTCTCCGGCTACAGGATCTCCAGCACCCCCGAGAACCAGCCCAGGGACACCTTCTCCGAGGTCCTGGGCCCAGGTGCGTTACCGGGGCGTCGGCTGGTCCTTTAGCCGCTGGAACCGGTTCATGTTGTGGATACATACTTCTGTTGTGTGTGTGTGTGTGTGTGTGTGTGTGTGTGTGTGTGTGTGTGTGTGTGTGTGTGTGTGTGTGTGTGTGTGTGTGTGTGACACACACACACACACACACATACACACACACACACACATAATCAACAGTTAGGATTAAAATAAGTGTGTGTGTGTGTGTGTGTGTGTGTGTGTGTGTGTGTGTGTGTGTGTGTGTGTGTGTGTCACACACACACACACACACACACACACACACACACACACACACACACACACACACACACACACACACACACACACGCGCAGGCACGCATGCACGCACACTAACACATACACATACAGACGCACACATGTATTATATATAAAATAACCATTCTACATAAAGTACAAACATACAAAACACAACATAATTAGATACAAAATATATAAATATGAACATATCACCATTTATTCACTAATATGTCTAAAGTTAATGCAGGTGACGTATCGCGTTCTTTTAGGGCCTCGTGCCACCCTTACTCATCCTCCTGTCCTCTTGTCCGTCCTGTTCAGCCCAGACAGAGAGGACCATCACTGGCCTGAACCCGTCCACGGTCTACACAGTCCGGGTGTTCGCCCTGGACAAGGACAACAAGGCCTCCCCGCCCGCCGTGGAGACCGCCACCACTGGTTGGTGGAGACCTGGTCACATGACCAGAAATGGCCTTTGGTTTTGCTTGTTTGTAATGGACTGTGGCATTGTGACAAATCTACACTGAATACTATTTGTACTGATATTAATGTTGATAAATGTATAATAACGCATAATATCAACAGTTAGGATTAAAATAAGAGTAACAACAAAAATCCCAATAATTCAACACAATAACAATATCTAGATATAGATATAATATTATATAATATTTTAAATATAATAATATATATAAGAATATTATATATAATATTATTATAAATATGTATAATTACTATAATTACATAAACCTAACCCTACAGCAGTGTTTCCCCCAGCACTCTATGGTTAAGGCCGCCTTAACAACAATAGGGCCCCGCCTTGAGTACCAATGTATAAAAAAATAATTATATATATATATATATGTCTAATTATTATATATTATTATAAATATATATATTTTTTTTTTATTATTATGCAAAGTAGAAAACTCTCGTAGGGAATGAAAACATACTTCCATCAGGTATAAGAAATAAAGACAAACAATGCAGCAGTAACACCGTTCACCACAATGGTCGTGCATCACCCGGAGCCCCAGGGGGCCACACCCTCACCCCCTCTCCCTTCGTCTGCAGACATGGACGCCCCCAAGCAGCTGAGCTTCTCCGACGTGGACTCCAACTCCATGCGGATCTCCTGGGCCCGTCCCAGCGGGGCCGTCTCCAAGTACCAGGTGCTGTACTCCCTCCCCGGGGACCGTGAGCGGGAGCTGCGCCCGGCCCCCCGCCCCGACCAGAGCACCGCGCTGCTCCGCGGCCTGCGACCCGGCACCGTGTACACCGTCAAGGTCATCGCCTACCAGGACCGCCGCCCCAGCCGCCCGCTGGTGGGCTCCCAGGCCACCGGTAGGAGCAGGGCGGGCCGCCACTCAGTCCAGACACGCACACACAGAGGCGCACGCCTGGCACATGCACGCGCACGCCGCGCACATACACACCGCACACCGCGAGTACACGGAATGCAGATACACACACACGCAGATGCACGGGCGCGCGTACACACCGCACGCGTACACGTACAAACCACGCAAACATACACACACACACACACACACGCATACACACCGCACCCGCACGTACACACATAGGCACACACCACACAGCCATACATACATGTGCGTGTATGTACACACCGCAAATACACACCACACACACACACTTGCCCTTTTTGTCTGTACAAAGCAAGGGGGGATGCGAACACTAATGTAAAAACGACTGATGATTCTTCTTAACGACTAGAAGGTTCTTCCTCCTCAATTCCCTTCTTAATTTGGCAGCAATCCTGGCATTCTGATTCATCGCTTTGTCCCGCCGTTGTCTTTCCTCTCTCCATGACCCCCCCCAGCCATCCCCGCTCCCACGGACCTGAAGGTGGACTCCCTGGAGGCCACCACGGTGGTCCTGTCCTGGCGCGCCCCCGACTCCCAGCTCACGGGCTACCGCGTGGTGTTCCACCCCAAGGACAGCTACCAGGGGCCCGCCAAGGAGCTGAACCTGGCCCCCGACACCACCAGCGCCACCGCCAGCGGCCTGATGGTAGGCCCCGCCCCCCGCCCACGTCTCCCCTCCCCCTTCTGTCATGGCCACGCCCCCCTTGTGTACTGCCCTGCCCTTCGACCTGGCGCCCACTAATTGTGGAAGCTAGGAGTTTTTATTCCTGTTGTTTCATTCCTCAATATGACTTGTGTGTGTGTGTGTGTGTGTGTGTGTGTGTGTGTGTGTGTGTGTGTGTGTGTGTGCGTGTGCATGTGTGTTTTTCAGGTGGGAACCACGTACATTGTCCAGGTGTTTGCGCTTCAAAACACTCTCTCCAGCGAACCATTAACAGAAGAAGTCACCACACTGCAAGGTAACACAAACACACACACAGACACACACACACACACACACGCACACACACACACACACACACACACACACACACACACACACACACACACACACACACACACACACACACACACACACACACACACACACACACACACACAGATAAACAAACACACGCCCAGCTCCTTGAGTCTGACGCTGTCCCCGCCGTGTGTAGAAGTGAGCGCTCCGCGACACGTCGTCGTCAGGGAGAGGACAGAGAACTCCTTCACTCTGGTGTGGCGAACCAAGATGGAGCCCATCTCCGGCTTCCTCATCATCACCACGCCCGTGGACAGATCCAGCGGCCCCATCAGGGAGGTGGTCCCGGGAGACAGGAAGCAGTTCACCCTGACCGGTAAGGTTCGAGACTGACCGAGACTGATTATAGATGTGCCGCGTATTTCCCTGTTGAACACCACTCTGTCTCCCTCGCTGCTGAAGGTCTGCAGCCGAACACGGCCTATGAGATCGCCATGTACACGCTGAAGGGGGACGCGAAGAGTCCCCCCTACATCATCACTGAGACCACAGGTACGGCAGCACACAGAGATCACCCCCTACACACTCACTGAGACCGCAGGTGCGGCAGCACACACAAAGACAGTCCACTCTAGGGATGGTCACCCATTCTATTAATTGACATGTTCATGTAAACAGACTAGTATCTCTTAGTTTTTACCTTTGACGCGTTTCGACTACTTCCTGCAGTCTTCTTCAGAAGCGTCGGATGTTGCTGTGACGCTTCTGAAGAAGAAGGAGTCGGAAAAAAAAACGTAAAAAGAGATACTAGTCTGTTTACATGAACCTATAAATTAAACAAGTTAGACCAAATGAACCTTTTCGAGTTAGTCACCAATTCTCTTTCATTTTCGATTATGATAAAGGAAAAACAAAGCACAAATAAAATAATAAAATGAAAATACATGAAACATATATAAATCAAGGATTTGCTTATTTTTACTTTCGGGTTTTAATTGTGTTTGCATCAAATAAATGTCCATGTTTCTGTGTCTCAGCCGCGCCGGCGTTCCGGCCCCCGACCAACCTGGAGTTCTTGTCCTTGACCCCCACCAGCGTGTCCTTCCGCTGGCAGCCCCCCTCCACCCGCTTCAGCGGGTACTTCGTCACCTACGAGGAGTCCGGCGGACCCCCACGCGCACTCAGCCCGTCCCCCCACGCTGGCCAGAACTACGCCACCATCCACGGTACCCTGTGGTCTCTCTCTCTCTCTCTCTCTCTCTCTCTCTCTCTCTCTCTCTCTCTCTCTCTCTCTCTCTCTCTCTCTCCCCCCCCCCCCATCCGAAACCACAATGATGTCAAACCTCAGCATACTATGTTCTGTCACAAGTGGGTGGGTCCCACCGAGCTGGTAGGATAGTTAAACCAGCCTACCTAGTGGTGAACCGGTAGGATATATAGACCAGCCTTCCCAGTAGACGGTACCAACTGGTAGGATAGACAGGTCAACCAACCAGCCGGCCTAGTGGACTGTACCAACTGGTAGGATAGACAGACCAACCAACCAGCCGGCCTAGTAGACTGTACCAACTGGTAGGACAGACAGACAGACCAACCAACCAGCCGGCCTAGTAGACTGTACCAACTGGTAGGACAGACAGACAGGTCAACCAACCAGCCGGCCTAGTGGACTGTACCAACTGGTAGGACAGACAGACCAACCAACCAGCTGGCCTAGTAGACTGTACCAACTGGTAGGACAGACAGACCAACCAACCAGCCGGCCTAGTGGACTGTACCAACTGGTAGGACAGACAGACCAACCAACCAGCCGGCCTAGTGGACTGTACCAACTGGTAGGACAGACAGACCAACCAACCAGCCGGCCTAGTGGACTGTACCAACTGGTAGGACAGACAGACCGACCAACCAGCCTACCACTGGACTGTTCAGTTTTGAAATGGCTTGTGACGGCTGTTCAACATCACATCCCCTGGTGGCGACCTAGGGGCCCTTCATTATAAAGGGCCCCTCCCGTGCCTTGCTGAAGGCCCTTGAGGGGGGTCGGAGTGGGACTGGTGAGGTCTGACTCTGTGCACTGTGTTCCTCCAGGCCTGAGACCCAACACCCGGTACCTCATCAAGATCTACGCCGTGCAGAACCACCGGAAGAGCCCAGCCCTGGAGGGCAAAGTCAACACCAGTGAGTGCTTAAGCTATGCACACACACACACACACACGCATACACACACACACACACACACACACACACACACACACACACACACACACACACACACACACACACACACACACACACACACACACACACAAATATGCATGAGATCAAACAATGCAGCAACTCCACACACCTAGGAAACAGCACAAAGGTAAGTATGCACTTGCGTGCGTGTGCCTATGTGTGTGTGTGTGTCTGGTAATGCACACAATTTGCATAACAAGTGTATGTACTTCTAAAGGTACTGTGCTATACACTATATGCAAGCCCATCAGATTTGAGGCAGGTTTTCACAGAATGATAGTAGCCTACGACAGTCAGAACTGTAACTGACACAGCAAGTAAGTAATCCAAGCATTTGGAATTGTGGAATACTGAGTAACTGAGTACTACTGCAGAGATAACACCACCTCTGTAACTCTAGAGGCTGTGAATTAAACAATCAGTGGATACTGTTTATTAGGAAACTTCAAACAGTATCTGTGATTTTGAATGCCTTCTGGAAACACCATTCAAAACATCCCCTGTGTGTCGACGATACTTCTCAAACACCCACGGTGTTGCACAAGAGAAACATCGCCCCCTGCTGGCCGCGACATGCTACTGCGCCCCCCTGCCGCTCCCCAAGTCTAACCTGCCCGCTAACCCTCTCTGCCCCGCATAGAAGTGGAGCCCTCGCTTATCCCCACCAGCCCCGAGGAACCCGACACCTCCGACATCCTGGTGACCTCCAGCGGCCAGCCGGGCCAGGACGGCCACGGCCAGGGCGTGGAGTACGAGTACAGCGGTACCGGCGGCGGCGGCACGCCCCAGCCCCAGCGCGAGACGCTGGTGCTGCTGCCGCTGCCCGACCGCGACGGGAACCGCATCCCCGTGGTGGAACCCCAGCTGCCCGCTGTTAACCCGTATGCTTTCATAGAGAGGTCCACCGGGCTGCCCCAGGAGGCCCAGACCCGCACCACCGTTCGCTGGCCCGCCTACCGCCAAAGCACCGCCTACCTGGTCACCTGCCGCCCGCCCTCCCAGAGCGGGGAGACGGAATTCCAGGTGAGCGAGGCAGTAGGCCTGCCGGCGTAGCGGTGGTAGTGGGGGTGTGATTGCTGGGGGCATTAGAGATGGGGCATAAAAAAAAAAAGTTTGGTTCCTGTTGGTTGTCAGTTGAGGTCATGGGTAGGTAGGGAATTTATTTTATTTTTTTATTTTATTTTTTTCCAGCGGCAGCGAATGATAGGTAGGTTGTTTTCATTTAAAAACGAGAAAATTCGCTCATCCTTGTACAGAATGAAGAGGTCCTGTACCAAAACATAATAGTTTGCATCAAAAAAAAAAAAACTTTATTTTTTATTTATTTTATTTATTTATTTTAAAGCTCATAAAATAATTTGGGTCGCACATAAATTGACAGGGTCGGTCGGAAACCGGAACCAAACAAAAAGAGAGATGGGAGTTCTAGGTGAGCGAGGCAGTAGGCCTGCAGCCTCGTGGTGGTAGTGAAGGTGTTTGTTGGAGTGTTATCGATGGTGGCATGAGAGTAGGACTACCATTTGAGTGGGACGCTCAGTTTTGACGCCCAACGAGTGTCGAGAAGCCCTGGCAATCAATGAGTGAAGCGCTTCATCGAGGCGTGATTGATTCAGTGATGCATCTCGTCTCGTCGTGTGTCAGATGCGTCTGCCCAACACCGCCACCGGCGCCACCCTGGTGGGCCTGAGCTCTGGGGTCTCCTACAACGTCATCGTGGAGGCACTGAGGGGGCTCCTGAAGGAGAAGATCCTGGACACCTACATCACCGCCGGCAACTCAGGTGAGACCAGAAACTAGGTCTGCTTTCAGGATATATCTCAGCATCTCAGTACTGACTGCCGATTTGGGAAAATGATGTCAATGATCGAGCTTCTCTGAGAGTCTTTCGGGATTTTCCTGAACCTTAATTCTGGAACTCGGAACAACAACGTCTTGTGGGGAATTAAATATGATTGTATGATTAAATATTATTGTATTCTAATCACTCCCTTCCTCTCTCTCTCTTCCCCCTAATCACCACCGCTCCCGCTGTCTCTCTCTCTCTCTCCCTCTCTCTCTCGCTCCCTCTCACCCCTCTCTCTCTTGTCCCTCTCACCCCTCTCTCTCTTAATCTCTCTCTCTCTCTCTCTCTCTCTCTCTCTCTCTCTCTCTCTCTCTCTCTCTCTCTCTCTCTCTCTCTCTCTCTCTCTCTCTCTCTCGCCCCTCTCGCCCCTCTCACCCCTCTCTCCCTCTTCAGTCAGCGAAGGCGGGGCCTCTGGCAGCGACTCCTGCTACGACGCCTTCACGGCCACCACCCACGAGGTGGGCGCCCAGTGGGAGCGCATGTCCGAGACGGGCTTCAAGCTGTGGTGCAAGTGCCTGGGCATGGGCAGCGGCCACTTCCGCTGCGACTCCTCCAGTAAGACTCACTCCCCCACAATGCAGCGCTGCACCAAAGACTGTAGTGGATATGAATATGAGCCTCAGCGAGGTCGACTGTTTACACACACAACCGTCAGGACGTCGTCCATTTTGTGTTACGGTCGGCACCATTCGTTGAGATGTATATAAATAATACATATACAGTATATAATACATAAATGTATTATTTATATAATACATAATATGAACCAGTGTTCATATGATTTAAACAGGTTTTAAGGTCTTCATGAGAGGAAAATTAATCAAAAACAACAAAAGAAAAATGGATATTATAGTATATATACATGTAGTTCAGAATCACAATCATTGTAATGACTATAATAATATGATTAATAGTATTAATGTATAACAAACTGTATAATAATCATGATCAATCATCTTAACAACATGATATATGTGAATAAATACTAATACACACAAAAATATTAACCCCGTCCCCTAACCAACGCTTTATTTCACCCCAGAGTGGTGTCATGACAACGGCCACAACTACCGCGTGGGCGAGAAGTGGGACCGCAAGGCCGACAACGGCCACATGATGAGCTGCACGTGTCTGGGCAACGGCAAGGGCGAGTTCAAGTGTGAACCGCGTAAGTTCCTGGTTCGATTCCCGGGGTGGTGTGTGTGGGTGTGTTGTGTGGAGTTGCGTTGGATTGGGTGTGTTGCGCGTGTTGTGTTGTAGAAGATGATGTGTGTTTTGTTCAGCCTGTATTGTGTTGTGTCTTGACTAAGCTATGTGCGTGTGTGTGCGTCTGTGTGTGTGTGTGTGCGCGCGTGTGTGTGTGTGTGTGTGTGTGTGTGTGTAGATGAATCGGTGTGTTACGATGAGGGGAACTCGTACAATGTGGGCCAGCAGTGGCAGAAGGAGTACGAAGGAGCCATCTGCACGTGCTCCTGCTTTGGGGGACAGCAGGTGAGACACGACCCTACACCAAGACACCTATCATCTATTCATTGATTATATATTATCTATCTATGAATGGGGTTAGCTAGTACAGAGAAGGGGCATAGGGGTTAGACAGTACAGACAGGTCATAGGTATGGGTGAGACAGTGCAGAGACAGGTCATTAAGGAGCAGGTAGGGGTTAGACAGTACAGAGACAGGTCATTAAGGAGCAGGTAGGGGTTAGACAGTACAGAGACAGGTCATTAAGGAGCAGGTAGGGGTCAGACAGTACAGAGACAGGTCGTTAAGGAGCAGGTAGGGGTTAGACAGTACAGAGACAGGTCCTTAAGGAGCAGGTAGGGGTTAGACAGTACAGAGACAGGTCATTAAGGAGAAGGTAGGGGTTAGACAGTACAGAGACAGGTCCTTAAGGAGCAGGTAGGGGTTAGACAGTACAGAGACAGGTCATTAAGGAGAAGGTAGGGGTTAGACAGTACAGAGACAGGTCATTAAGGAGAAGGTAGGGGTTAGACAGTACAGAGACAGGTCCTTAAGGAGCAGGTAGGGGTTAGACAGTACAGAGACAGGTCATTAAGGCGTAGGTAGGGGTCATACACTACAGAGACAGGTCATTAAGGAGCAGGTTGGGGTTAGGGATGCCTACAGGTTACACTCTTGTCATTCGGGCTCTGACCCAGAACCTTTCGTCCCCCAAGCCCCTACACTGTCCTTCCTCCCTGTTGACCCAAGCCAAACGCTCTCTCTGGTTGTTCTCTTGAAGGGCTGGCGTTGTGAGAACTGCCGCAAGCCGGGCACAGGGGTGGATGCCAGCCTGCTACAGCCGGTCCGCTACGGTGACAACAACCCCTTCAAACCGGTGAGTGTGGTGCTCAGGGCCCACTGTCAATCACACTCACCCCGCCTCCAGCACTGACAATACCGAGTGGTGATTGGTTAACGTCGCAGGTTATACAAGTAATGTCAGACCATGCAAACTGTCCACATGGACTTTTTTAGGGTCACCTAATAAGTTTAGGTGACCCAGAAGGATCGGCTTGGTATGGTAGGGAAGAAATACCAAACATACAAAATACTGTACATATTAATAACCAAACATTAAATAGAACATATAAACTATAGACAATTTTCGTTTCCCCGTCTGCCTACGTCTAAATTCCCTTCTTGTGTCCCACTAGAAACTACACTGTCCCATCGAATGTCTCCGACCAGACCTGCTGGCTGACGCCATCCACAGCCCCCTGGAGTAGAATCACTCCCCCCCCCCCCCCATCATCGTCAGTTCCCCGGGTTGTCATAGCGACAAGCCTAACACACTGAAACTGTTGCTCTGCTACTCTTATCTAGATTTTCTGTTCTACGTTTGCTTTGACTTTCCATCCCTAGTGCCTTTCTCGTCATTGCACAGCACCTTGTATTTCACTGCGTTTCTGTGTTCTTACCTTTTCTGAGAGCATGTCGCTCTATTTTATACTCATAAATCTCACCATTTTTATGTATTGTGGCACAAAATATGATTTCTTAATGGCAGCGTACAAGCTGTCCTAAATCAAGCACTGTTGTGCAGAATGTGGCTGTAATAAGCGGTGGAATGTACATGGAAGTGCATGTTTGGTTCATGGCCTCCCGTCTCTTAGTAGGGAGGAGCTAGAAGTGTGTGTGGTGGACACAAGAGTGAGTTCGTTATGTTCCTCAGAACTATTTTTTCTAATTTATCCTTCCTGTCACTGTGTGTGTGAGTGCCTGTAGTGGGGTGTGCAAGATTATTTTTGTATTTTTTTGTACTGCTCCTGTAACAAGAATCTGAATTTAATAAAGCTGGACAGATTTAAACAACTTGGCAGTTTATTTTACAAGTACTACTAATAAAACCCTATAATTAGCATTGTATTGTCAACAGATTAAAACAGGACTGTTTTTTGTATCAGCTGCTTACTATTACCACATCAGGGTCACTTGTTTGTTTACTCGCCAGTAAAATAAACAATAAACAATAAATCAAAAACTGCAATCAAGATCAGTCTCTTACCAGATAATGGTATTGATCCAAAAAGGGGTTAAGACTATTGGTGTTAATTCATAATAATAGCATTACCACATCCTCCATTAGCCCCAACTGTTGCCCAAAGAACAAAATAGAGCCGACTCTTTCTACAGCAGCGCTTTAATACAAGATGTAAACACGAGTAAGAAACCAACAGTTGTTATTCCATTAGTAGGATAGGAATGGATGCCATGTTGTGCCCCGGTGACCCATCCGCATCACGTTGTGCAGTAACAGCATTAGGAATGTAACAGATAGCAAAGCTAAGTAACTACGGTCTCCCGACAGTGGTCTGGACACAGAGCCAGTGTGCTGAAGCAGCTGTAGGCCCTAGGCTCCCACAGAGGAGCTCAGTGGTGGAAGAGGCGCAGGGTGGTGTGTGCCAGGGTGATGCCCTGCTCGTTGCAGGCCTGGATCACCACGTCGTCGGCCGTGGAGCCCCCGGGGGCCGCGATGAACGCCACGCCACTCTGCGGAGGAGGACGAGGAGACGATGTGATGAGGAAGGCCGGCAAGAAGAGGAAGAGGAAAAAGAAAAAGAGAAGGGAAAGGAGAAAATACAAGGAAGAGGAGACTCTAGGTCAGGGGTCACCAACACAGTGCGCCCGCAAGGACCACATGAGGCGCCCGCAGGCCTGTTCTAAAAATAGCACTACTCATTCTAGAACAACTCTTTCCCACCCTATTTAACTCATTGTTGATAATTATTGTGAGAAATCATTAACATGACTTTAATTAACATGTCTTCACATAGAGGAGTGTCAATAATCATCAATAGTAATATATAACTAAAGGCAAACTGAGCAAATTTGTTATTTCAGAAGAGTGTATAGAACTGGGTGCCCTTCGTATGACTCAGTGCCCATGAGGTAGCTCTCAGGTTCAAAAAGGTTTGCGACCCCTGCTCTAGATCAGTTGGGGGTTGATGGAAGGTTCGAACTTTGATTCCAGTGGTTGTTGCAGTAGAAGTGTAAAGACATGAGATTCGATTCTCCCAGAAGGATCGATGAACAGAAGCTAAGAGACTAGCAGAGTAGATTCAGTTAAAACACCAATCGATTAGATCCAGTTAAACGGTTGGTGGAGGTGGAGGCGTGTATCGGTGTGTGTGACAGACGTACCTTCCTGGCGCGGTCCACGTTGTCCCTGAAGGGGAAGAAGGCGTCGGAGCTGAGGGCCACGCCCTGCAGAGAGCTGACCCAGGTCTTCTTCTCCGTCTCCGTCAGCGGCTCGGGGACCTCCTCGAACATCGCCTTCCAGGCCGCCAGGTCCGGACCCTGACACACACACACACAAACGCTCCCCTCAAACTGGTGCTCCAGACACATCTAGACACACACACACAAACACACACCTAGACACACGCCCCTGCGCACACACACACACACACCCACCCCCCCCCCCCCCCATCCGTTTCTCCCGCGGTAGCCGCGCTCACCTCTCCGATGGTGTTGCTGACGTACTGGTCGATGGCGTTGGCGATCTCGGCCCGCTTCACCCCGGAGCGGAACTTCATCCCCAGCACCCTGGGGTGGCGCCGGAGCCACCAGTTGTCCGCCTTGTCGCCGGCCAGACGGGTGCAGTGGATACGAGACTGCTGCCCGGCGCCGATACCGATCACCTGGACGGATGCACACAAAGTGTTAACGCAGGTATAACCAAAGCCTGTGTCCGCGCTGCCGAACAGTGACTAACTAGCTCTTCGTTAACATCTTGCTTGTGTATTTGTCCCAAGATATTACATATTAGCACTGGAGAACCAATACGAAAGGTCTGCCTAGTCACCTGATCTGCCCAAAGATCGCCAAAGATCTTCTGAAGCTCTTGGCTCGTCAATTTCCCGCCAGACAAAACCCTAAACCCCAACTCAAACACAACCTGGGGGGGGGGGCTGACCCTACATGGACAGAGCTCTAGTTCAGGTCACATGACCAAAGACCCCCCAAAAGGTAATACTGACATCTGGGCTGATTTCATCAACAGACGCCTTTGGGCCTAGAGGTGAAGAGACCCTTCCTCTAACGCCCCAGAGCCCCCAGGTCCCCCCCAGACCCTCGTTACCTGGCCGTCCTTGGCGTAGCACACAGAGTTGGACTGGGTGTATTTGACGGCGATGGTCGCCACGGTCAGGTCGCGCAGGGCCTTCTCAGAGAGCTGGAGAACAGAACAGGATCAGAGCGTCAGCTGCCGGGAGACTAGATATCCTCCAGGTTGGCGTTATTAACATGTTGTTAACATGTTCAAATACTCAGATGTTTACACTGTTCAATTGTGAAATGGTGGATATATTTAAAAAAATTAGAGCTGTCAGTTAAACGCGTTATTAACGGCGTTAACGCAAACCAAATTTAACGGCGTTAATTTTTTTATCGCGCGATTAACGCAATTATTTTATAAAAATAAAAAAAAAAAATCTTTGGCTCAAAACAAAGAAGCAGTAGCCTGACTGCTATGTTCAAATGACATTTGTTCAAAGCAGTCGTTTAATTGCACTATAGGCTCTTTTTTTGTATCGTCCTGTTTTGATCAGTGTATATGCCAATGTTGTTATCAATAAAAAATCATTTGCACAAGGCAAGCCGATGCACTTCTCCATGTTGATAAGAGAATTAAAATGAGAAGAATTATGGGACAAAAAAATCAAGGGATATTTAGCATAGAAAAATAATTTGCGATTAATCGCGATTAATTAGAGTTAACTATGACATTAATGCGATTAATCACGATTAAATATTTTAATCGCTTGACAGCTCTAAAAAATATATATATGGAGAGATTTGAGTAGAGGGCCCTGTAAAACTATTATGGGATAGCCTGTGGAAACCGCATGATCCAGGCATGAGGAGCGGCTCACCGTTCCCTTGGAAACCACGTTGCTGAAGAGCTCCTTGTCGATGGGCGCGCCGTTCCGCCTCTGCTTGAGGTGGAGTCCGAACAGCACGCGCACCTCCGGCTCGTCTGGCTCGTAGGCCGGGTCCATCTGGGACGGACAGAACACAGCCGTTACCACGACGACCCATCGCTGGCCGTGGTCACCGGGTTGTCATGGGGACAACCGTGACCACCCGTAATCTGCAGGAACAACCGAAACACGACGACCTGTTGAACAGGTTGTCAGAAAGTAACACCCGGAGAATACAGTATGTTGATTATTACTCATTATCCAGGAGTCTTTGTACCTGGGGAACACAGTATTTATTAATTACTCAGTATCCAGGAGTCTTTGTACCTGGGGAACACAGTATTTATTAATTACTCAGTATCCAGGAGTCTTTGTACCTGGAGAACACAGTATTTATTAATTACTCAGTATCCAGGAGTCTGTACCTGGAGAACACAGTATTTATTAATTACTCAGTATCCAGGAGTCTTTGTACCTGGAGAACACAGTATTTATTTAATACTCATTATCGAGGTGTCTTTGTACCTGGAGAACACAGTATTTATTTAATACTCATTATCGAGGTGTCTTTGTACCTCGAGAACACAGTATTTCCCGCCCTTCTTCTTGGCCAGGATCTTCAAAGCCTCCTCCTCGTATCCCGGGGCGATGATGCCGTCTGACACCTGGGAACAACCAATCAGACACCAGGACACTCAGGGTTAGGGTTTGCCAAGCCAATGAAAAGCCTTCCTATAGGTCGACAGGGAAGCCCGTCACCTACCTCTCTGGATATGATCCTGGCCGTGGGGACGTCACAAACGTCCGACAGGGCGATGAAGTCTCCGAAAGACGACATCCTGTCGGAACCTTTGGGGACAGGAAGGGGATTTGTGTCAACATACAAGTCATCAGGGAATGTCATGGAGCAAAGTGTTTCAGATACATTCTGCAGTATTTTAGAGTTTTTATCACTCAAATGCAAGGCAAAATATGAAAAGAATTCACTAAATACAGTTTGGAAGGCCAACATCTCAAAAAGTTCCAAGAGTAATAGCAGGACCATCAGCCATTTTCTCAACATACTCCCGCTTTTTCTGCACTCGATTATTCTATAATATTATGATGATGACTGACCTCTGGCCCTGGCGTAGGCGGAGGCCAACGGGGTGAGGTCCTGCAGCATGTCGCTCACCATGCACACCTTCGCCTCCTCCTCGGACAGAGGAACCCCCACCGCAGCTCCTGGAGACGTGAAGAACCGGGGAGACAGCCAGACAAGAGGTAGAGAGAGACAGTGAGACAAAGAGAGACAGTGAGACGGACAGGGACTTTGATACAGTGAGACAGTGAGACAAAGAGAGGCAGTGAGACAGACAGGGACTTTGATACAGTGAGACAGTGAGACAGACAGGGACTTTGATACAGTGAGACAAAGAGAGACAGTGAGACAGACAGGGACTTTGATACAGTGAGACAAAGAGAGCGAAATAGAGACAGATAAACAGACAGAGATGGAAAGGGACAGACATAGAGAGAACATGAGATGGATAGACGAGACAAAAATGGAGACCAGAGATGATAGAGAAAGAGCAACAGACACACAAAGAGAGATGGATTGAGAAACATAAGTAGAGAGGGCGTGAGAGAGAGAGAGACAGTAAACGCATTGACGGGTGGGAATACATTACCTGCAGGGCTGACGTGCTTGAAGGAGGTGGCAGCGGCCAGTCCCAGGGCAGCCTTCAGCTCTCTGACCAGCTGCCAGGCGTTGAGGGCGTCACACAGGTTGATGAAGCCAGGGGAACCGTTCACCACTGAGGAACCCACAAACAGTGAGGACCACAACACCAACCTACTTTAGGAATCCATTTGTACAATACCGACAACCCATCTCTGAACGCAATATAAATACCATAACAATCAACAATATTCAGATGTAACAATTTATAGATAAGTATGCCAATCATGGATCTCAGCTGTGAGAGGGAGGGGCTAAACCGTGATGGGAGTGTCTTAAATAGTTATACTACAAGGTTCTGAGTGGGTGTGGCTTATAAAGGAGTGGGAGGGGTTACCTGTAAGGGGGAGTGGCTCGTCTATGAGTAGGTGGGGCTTACATAGCAGTGGGAGGGATCATCTGTGAGGGGGAGTGGCCCGTCTCTGAGTGGGAGGAGCCTACCTTTGAGGGGCAGAGCAGAGTGCAGGGTGTATAGTTGGGCCGGGGCCTGGTGGGGGTTCATGCCGTAGCGCAGGGGCAGCTGGGAAACCCCGCGGCTATACTGGCCCCTGAAGTAGTCTGAGATGGCGTCATCGTACTGCGCCGTCTGGGTGAAGGCCTGGGACATAGATTCATATTAGAGTCATATTAGGATGAAGAGGACTTCTTTTCGATCTCAGATTCACCATTTAGAAGCACTGTAGAAAATAATCAATGAAAAAAAAAAAAAATCACTGAAAAACAACAGTTTACAAGAGCGACGGTTTTTGAAACACATTTCAACATCTGATTAAGGTTAATGGTTTTGAATGTCAATTTGCGTTGTAGGCCCACAACTGTAGGCATCTTTGCACGTTAGGATTCAAACAGGTTTATTTGGGTCCATTCATCAGTAGCATTGAGTAGCATCTGTGAACTCGGTACAAACAGCGAGTGTGAGACTGACACACAGCCTAGACACTACCTTAGTTTACTGATGACCGATGTGCACATTTACCAGATGAGCTCAAGTGTTAGCATAAGAATCAATCAAAACAAATGTTACAATTCTGCCTTTCAGCGGGTGACCCTTCGGGACCCCAGGTGGACTTTAGTCAGAGGTTTGTTGGCGGATTTGGACAAATTGAACAGATAAAATCATGTGTTGGACCAAATTGGGAACATTACGCCACAACACCAGCCGCCTACTATCAATGGCGATTAAATCAGCAGCTTAACCACAACTCAGCACAATTCAGTCGCTGTCCTCATGTGACACAGAAAACCACGACAACAGACAAGACCGATAACAATGTTTAAAGAGTGAAACATTGGTTTCTTTGTGATTGTATGGCAAAGTTGACCCCTGAAGGGGAAAAGACGGATTTCCAACAGATGAATACAGTTGGAGATGTGCTTTGACCACAAAGTTCACCCACATGACAGGATCAGCCAATCTAACTGCTGCCGGTCAATCCCTGACCTCAAGCGAGTGACGGCGTGACGCCAACTCTTTCCAATGTTCTAAACTGCGATGTCATACCTTCAGAGCCAGGGTCCGGCGGGTCTCAAGCGTCGTGTCCTTGCCCTCGGAGCCCTCCATCTCCGTGGCAACCAGGGGGTAGTCGGCCGGGTCGCACACGATGGTGACGCGGGCGTGGTTCTTGGCCGCCGCTCTGAGCAGTGTGACCCCGCCTACAACCACACACGCACACACACACACACACACACGGTTGATCAGATATTCCCATGGTTACGACCCCCTGCAACTTGGTGATTTTTTTTTTAGTGCCGTCATTTAAACGCGTTATTAACGGCGTTAACGCAAACCAATTTTAACAGCGTTAATTTTTTTGTATCGCCTGTTTTGATCAGTATCTGCCAATGTTGTCATCAATAGAAAAACATTTGCACAAGGCAAGCCGATGCACTTCTCCATGTTGATAAGAGCATTAAGGTGAGAAAAAATAATGGGTCAAAGATATCAAGGGATATTTAGCATAGAAAAAAAATTGTGATTAATCGTGAGTTAACTATGACATTAATGCGATTAAATACTTTAATCGCTTGACAGCACTACTTCTTTTGTACCGTGGTTGTGTAGGGGCGTTATAATGAGCAATGTTGTGTACGAAATGCGCCACACACCATGGTGTTAAACTACAAGTGTCTGAAAAGCGTAATCCTCACTGGGACGCAGACGCCAATAACAAACCGCTGCCCCAATGGAGCTTCACCATCCACAGACCTTTCGAGTTATACTGTTGTTGCCCGGGAAGCCTGACCTTTAAGCTTTGAATGTAGCAACCCGTATTAAAGAAATTGTCTTCAGGATTTGGTTGAGAAAACCATGCATGTATGAGCCATAGAATTGCAACTGATAGAAGGTACACGGCACTAACTCTCTGTAAAGACTTGATTGTGGAGACATTTTAATCTCTCACCGCCTAATACCCCTGCGACAAGTTATTTTCTGTGATTGGACAACACCATGGAGTCCCCGTGCTCTTGGCCCGCTTCTCACCGATGTCAATCTGCTCCACTGCGTCCTCCACCGTCACATCGGGGCTGGAGATGGTCTTCACGAAGGGGTACAGGTTACAGACCACCACCCTACACAAACAGACACTTCATAAATCCGGGGAATGCAGCTGGCACTTGAATGAGTCCGGTCAGTTTTAAAGTTGTTGCAAATTACCTGTTTTAGCTTGTTTTGGATCTCTTTTATTTATTTTTTGGATGAATAGTTTTTCTGCAACCATATAGAGGCTGACAACTTTCTGCTTGTCAGTTATTTTATTAATTCTATTGACGGTGAGCATCTGGTGAGTAGGAGCCCACGTTAAGGTTTTACCATGTCAAACTCTGATTAATAGCAATCATGTGCTTGACATCTCTCAAAAAACTGACCTACCAATCAAAGGCTTGTTTGAGAGAACACACGTTAACCACTCCTCCCTCCATTGGTATAATGACCCACCTCATGAGACCAGCAACACATCCTCAATTACAGTCGGAAGATCTGATTCACGTGTCGTGGGGGTTTCAGTTAATCAATTCACTAGGATCATAGGCTCCAACATCGGGCTTCATCTTTATCAATTGTGACTGGTTTGTGTGACCAAGTCTCACCTGACCAGACTGTAGCCCAGCTTCTCCATGTCAGCCATGTCTGACGGGGTGCGTCGGGCAAGGATGCCTCCGTGGACTGCGGGGTGCAGGGTCTTCACCCGCCCTCCGAGCATCTCTGGATGACCAGTTAGCTCAGACACGTCCCTGAAAAAAAAAAAACACGCACACTTTTTATATGCAACACTCAGAACCAAAAATAAGAACAACTGCGATGTAGTACTGTGTTTACACCCTGAGAAAGAGAGCAGGAGTAGTCTAAACTGGGTCATGGTGGGCCTACCTCACCGCCAGGCCAGCATCCCGCAGCGCCTTCGCTGTTCCCCCGGACGCCACCAGCGATAGACCCGTGTTCACGAGTCTTTTGGCGAACTCCAACAGTCCGGACTTGTCGGACACACTCAACAGAGCTGTGAGGGTCAAAAAATACAACAGTTATTCAAGTAGGCGAGGTAGTTTACGACCATTTTCTGAGTTCTCCGGTTGAACTTGGCTCAGTTAGGAAGAGCCAGGGTTTGTGTTTGCATTGAGCACGATGGAGCTTTATTATTCAGTTTGCGAAAACAACAGAAAGGCTTACCAAGTTCAGAGCTGGCCATGTCTGCAGCGGGACCAACAAAAAGTGACCGAAAGACGGAGGCTGGTTCACTCTCTTCGGAGTTTGGTGAGTAAGTTATTGACCTGCAGCGCACTGAGACTGAATGCAGAGCCTGTGGAGAGAGAGGGAAGCGAGAGAGACACGCACGTTGTTTTCTGCACCGCCCCCTCCCGTCCGCCCGCGCTCTGTCCAATCAGAGCACGGCGATTAATAAAGTTTCGGATCAAATACGATGGGAAAAAAATATATATAGGGTCATATGACGTCATATCAATACAACAAGTCCACCGACCACGCGGTCCGTGATTATGGAGGACTGGTAATGATAACCTTAGCACTTGTCAGCCCACATTACAGTTCACTACCTTGACTTGACGACGACACTTCAATAAAAATAATATATATATATATATGCTGGGGGGTGGCGGAGAGACAGCATTAGTCTGTTTTTCTGTGTTTAACTTTGGAGGCATACGTACTGTAAACATTGACAGAATGTAACGTTTTTCTCTATGGACATAATAATAACTATCCTAATGTTATTTTATGATAAGAAATTCAGAGTAGGCCTAACAGCTCGAGGTGTCAGTGGACGCACTATCTGAGTTAATTTATGGATGTTTAGTTAGTGAGTTAGTTAGTTAGTTAGTTAGTTAGTTAGTTAGTTGGGTGAACTGCTCCTGGCGTTTTTCATGCCCATTTGAGGTTTTGAAGGAAGGTAGGCTATATTATGTTTAAGAAATAACTAAAATAATATATTTTACCGCCACCCAGTTATCCTATAGGCCTATATGCGCTTGTTACCGACAAGCGCATAACTCTGACAGCATATTTTGACTCATACTGTAAAAGAGTGTCTTCATGCAAGGAATATTGACAAAGCACGCAGACAGTTATCACATATTCCTTATGATAGAAGAAGAATAATATGTAGGTCTACTATAAGACAAAATAAGATAGGATTGTACTTTTTGAATCCCGGGGGAAATTCGTGGTAAGAGAGAGCGGCTGTTGCGTCTGTATGTGCCCCATGCGGTGAAACATCACCCACATGTTTAAGAGAATTAGAAGCGGAAAATTGGGTATTTCTGTCGTCCTGTCTGTATATCTGTCTGTTATGCCCTTCTGTCTGTCTACCGTTCTCTGTGTCTATCTGTCTGATTATGTCTGATATTATTTCTGTATGTCTGTCTGTCTCTGAATAGATATCATATCTCAACATTATGCCTAAAACTAACAATGCAGCGTAGTTCGAGTTTCTGCCACTAGAGGTCAGCGTCTCTCCGTGTATTTTACTGCTTCTCGAAGTAGACGACTCCGGTTTGTTACGAGCTGAAATGTCAAATTCTTCCATTATGCTCGTCACTTTAAATTTGATACGTTTTATTTTACAAACAGCAATTTAGTTTAGTTAGTTTTTACCAATATCACGTTTTTTTCGGGGATATAATGTTCAAGCCTGTGTTAAAAAAATTAGAAGCCATAATATTTGATGTGCCCATTTCACTTATGAAAGCTAAAGAGTGTGTGTGTGCGTGCATGCGTGTGCGTGCGTGTTTGTGGTCTTTCTTTAACTATCCCGCAAAGAGCTTGCAGAAGAATATGGCATTAGACCATTTTGCAGAACATCACCAGCTCGCCAGACACCTGTAACAAAAGCTACATTTCCTGCAACAATAAACGCCTCTTATGATTGCGTCCCGCGGTTGGAAAGGGAGGCCGCACCTTTTCAATAAACTTTATTGCCAAAACTTGGCCTTTTTTCCAGCCTTCAATAGCGGTTAGAATGGAGCAGATGCGGATTTATGGCCCGTCGTCTGTCATCCTCCTCCCTCCCTATTAGATTAAGTGACAGAACAGGGCAGCGGGAACCTAAACCAATACGTGTGATTACTTTAAAAGATCACACAATCTGTTCATATCTTCCTAATGAGCCCGACATGGTGCTGATTGATTAAACTCCAGGGTGGGAACAACGAGAAGGCCCTGTCTGTCGCCACTGATTTATATCGCAGGGAAAGTCAAAGAGAGTTTTTTTTATTTGTTTATTTATTTAACTATGAAAATGGGTATTCTGGTAACAGCTTCACATCGGAGGACATTTTAGGAGTAAGTTGAGTGATTAGACAAAGGCGTTTATATGAACACAGCCGTGTTCGTACGCGCACACTCACTCACCTCCTATCAGCAAATTGCATTATTGGTGGAAAAAATACAGAAAGCGTGGTCAGCATTTATGTCAGGTGGGACTGGGGGATCTGACAGGATTACTACCTGGATAACTGGGTTTATGCTGGAATGTTTAATCAGCAGGACAAGTGTGTATTCTGAATAACATAACCAGTGGAAAAATGCTACAATCACCTGCACGGGTGTTATTCCCTTTTGATTTTGTGTTGAGAAGAAAACCCGTTGAGCGCTCAGGATCGGCATGCTTTTATAATATACTTCCATAGGCCTCCATCATTTACTTGTTTACTCAACGGACTTACAATCCACCGTTTCACATGCATGTTTGGTGATAAATGGGATATGCTAATTTATTTTGAATATATTCATCAGTTGATCGGTAAAATCAAATGACAGATCGTTGACGTTTATATAGGTTTCGTTAACTTGCTTAACCTGTTAAAGGGGAAGATAAATAGGCTATAGCTACAATCTCAATATAAATAGAAATAGAAAAATACAGAGAATTATAGAGAAATGTAAAAATAGCCGAATGCATAGGGTTATTTTGACATGTCAACAAAATGACAGGCCTACCTGTTCAAAATGAACAGGAAAATATGATGTATTTGAAAACATTTGGCCTTACTGATCATGTTCAGTAGCCTATATTAGTAGAATTCAGCTTAGTTTCAGACTAAACCTCATTAACACTCGGCCGTTTTTCCCTTACCCTTTGTAAGGAGATGAGAATACAAGTTTGTCTTTCTTTGGGATGACGTCAATGTGTTCCACAACCTTGTGTCTGCTCTCTTAAGATATTTTTTTAATGTGCCCTCAGTTAGTTTTGATCAGATTTGGCATCATCTTAAGGGAAGTGATGTGTTTTGTACGATTACCTCTTTGATTTCTAAAGTTCTTTCAAACAACAACACCAACGAGTTAATGCATTTAAATTAATCAAGAGGGGACTGTAAATCGTAACTATTTGGGCCCATCATGTTTCAACTGAACACACCTGAAGCTTTACAAACTAGGCACTTTACTTCGTCCCTTCGAGCCTCATAACCAACTGTGTTTCTCTAATCTCTGAGCTTGAACACAGATTTTCTTTTAATATATATATAGGCGTATATATATATATATATATATATATATATATATATATATATATATATATATATATATATATATATATATTTGTGTGTGTGTGTGTGTGTGTGTGTGTGTGTGTGTGTGTGTGTGTGTGTGTGTGTGTGTGTGTATAATGACAGTAGGAGGTTGTTCTCGGAGGGCACCAGAATATACTCTTTAATTATCAGCATTTAATGGCCGTCTAATAAAAGTCCAATGCACGCATCATCATCACCACCCCCTCCTCTTCATTAATTTAATCATCCGGCCATCAGTTAACCCAAGCCGGGTAATTCATATCTAAACGCCTCGCTCATAAATTACCACGCGTGTTTCTGGTTTCACATCATCACAGCGGCCATGTTTTCAGATTTGGGCGGGAAGAGACAGAGGACGAAGAAGTGTTGAAATAGTTTAAAGGTGGTTTAATGTTTTTTTGGATGTAATCAGTAATTAACAAATAATTTATACATTGTTTTAATTATCATAGTAGGGTGTCAGACTGCAGATGGAAAAGGTCATGGCATATCTTGAAGGGATTGATAAATGCATGTGATGGAGGTGACGCAACCTTGTTTTGTAGGAATAACAGCCAATCACAAACAAGGACATTGACATCTCCTTCAATTTTTCTTCCTTAGTTTTATTTCACACGTTTTTTCTTTTCTTTTTTTTTAACCTTATTTTATGTCACAGTTGTACACCACAAACATGTTTCAGATAAATACACGGACCGGACTATTTATCTGGGCGATCAACTCTCCACTTCGAATAAATTAGATGCATTTATATTTAGGCTATAAGTAACAAGACCGAAAAAACACAATAAACAAAGTCACCACCACAACGATTTTCAAGTAGGCCGATAATATAGATATTTTGTGTCCAGCACGATCCACTCCGAGACCGAAATAAACTACATTCTCAAGCTGTCTCAATCTGAATGCATCATAAATTTTACATTATTTATACAGTCTGGGTTCCCTTCACGTTCTTCAATCCTTTAGACGCGGGGTGCGGAACTTCGTCCGTCAATCTCCGGCCAGTGGGCGAATTTAAGACCGGATTGAACATATAAGGTCATTGGGGTTAGACCTAGCATTGTAATAAAGAGAGACGCAATGATCGCTTGGCATGCAAAGGAATTTACAGTTGGACAGTGCCTGCGTGTGTCTTTGTTTTTCTATTTGTGTCGGTTTTTCATGCGTATTTACGTTGTACATGTCAGTACTGTCAGTGCTTTTGTATACATTTGTGTGTGTGTGTGTGTGTGTGTGTGTGTGTGTATGTATGTAGGCCTATGTATGTATGTATGTGTGTGTGTGTATGTGTGTGTGTACGTGTTTGTATGTGTCTGTCAGTGCTTTTGTATCCATTTATATGTGTGTGTGTGTTTATATGCGTGCCTGTGTGTGTTTGTGTGTGTGTGTGTGTGTGTGTGGGTGTGAGTGTTCATATGTGTGTTTACATATGTGTGTGTGTGTGTTGAGACTTATATCCATCACCTCTTTCCTTCAGTAATTTTGCACAAAACGTCCACTTCGCAACAATAGCGTACAAATCGATGTCTTCCAGAGGATGGAAATAGATCAAATCTGGGTTTGTTGTTGTCCTTGTCATTGTTTCAGTTTCAGTTTCATTTCACAGGCACACATGAGGCCTCCTTGGAATGACCTTGACCCCTGTTCCAAGTTCTCTGCTCAGTTCTGTTCCATCAGTGCTTATCACGCGCAGTCCCAGCCTCACCGCGCCCCGTCCCGGGTTCGGGGACGGGGACGGGGACGGGGACGGGGGGATGGTGTGGCGTCGACGCCCCCCCCCCGTCCCTCAGAGTCCTGCTTTGATCTTGCGGTCCCCCCCGACGGGAACGCCGTCCAGCCCGTCCTCGGAGAAGGGGCTGTGCGGGTTGTAAGGGAGGAAGTCTGTGGCGACGGGGGCGGGGCAGCCCCGCGCGCCTAGCGTCGCCCATGCCAACGGGGAAAGCGTTGCACTGGCTGTCCTCCATGTCGTCCATGTCGTCCATGTCGTCCTCGTCCTCGTCCTCCTCGCCCTCCTCCAGCTCCAGGTCGTCGTCCCGGTCGTCGGAGGTGGCGGGCCGGGAGCCGGGCTCCGACTTGTCGACCGCGCCCTGCTTCCCCCCCCGAAGGCGCTCCGACTCGGGCTGGCCCGAGGCCGCCGCCTGCTCCTTGGCCTTACGGCTGCGCTTCCACTTCATTCGCCGGTTCTGGAACCAGATCTTCACCTGGGAAAGCGTTTACACACACGCGCACACACACACGCAAAACACACACACACACACACACACACACACACACACACACACACACACACACGCAAGCACGCACACACACACACGCACGCACACACACGCGGGCACATACACAGACACACACAAATGTTTCAGAGTCAATTCAGCCAAATATGCACAAAGCTTGGCTACGTAGACAGTATAAATGTAACCAACTGAAAAACATTTGTGTCAAGCAAAACTACATCACTGTGAATATGAAAACATGTATTTTAATTTTAACGTCCACATCCCTCTCTTTATAAAAAACAAAGCATTAATAAGACCATGAGTGCACACATACTGAGCATGGGCGATCCCGGGATTCGAACCACCGACCCTGGCACCTATAATGAATTTGAGCTAGACAGGACCGTTTTGCCTCCTACCACAGACCCCAATGCAACAAAGCTGGAGAAATGTAGAAAACTATTAACCCCTCTCTACCGAAGCCCTCTCCACACCTTTCCCAAGCGAGGCTGTACCTGCGTCTCAGTGAGCATGAGGGAGGTGGCCACCTCGAAGCGCTTGGGCCTGGACAGGTACTTGTTCAGCTTGAACTGGTTCTCCAGCTCCAACAGCTGCTGGCTGGTGAAGGCGGTCCGTGGCCGGCGGCATTTCCCCAGCAGGCCGGCCTGGGGGGCTGCCAGGGGGGGGGGGGGGGGGAGAGAAGGGAGAGAGGGGAGAGAGAGGGGTGAGAGGGAGGGATGGTGGAGGAAAGTTATAGAAAGTATGTTCTTTCAAAAAAGATATGCATAGGCCTGATTGAAATACAAATATAAAACTTAGATATTTATCAAATGCTTTACAAAGTATACACACGCTATACACAGTATAGGCCTAAAATTGTAATAAAATCATTGAAATAGGTAGAATAAATACAAAATCGTCTAAATTAATTTTTGCACCACATTCTGTCAGACTTCATAAAAACATCTGATACCATGCTGAATAAAACTAACTAAAAATAATACAAATGAGGTGATTGAAGACACTAAGCAGTTGCTTGACATTAAAAGTAAAACATTAACATTATTAGACAAGTAAGTCATTATCTAATCCCAGTTCAGCATCATTCAGACACGTCTGTGTGAAACCTATTCTTGGTGTATTGTATAGAGGCCTTCCAGAAGCCTCCAGATGTCTGACTCTGGCCTCATCTATCTGGTACCAAGGACACAGCAGTTCAATCTCATTGGGTGGGCGGGAACAGCACACATATGCCAGCACTCCCAGCCATCATTAACAATAATGGCTCTCCTCCACTTCGGGGGACACGACGACGGAGCCATAAAAGCCATTAACTTAATGAAAATCCGATGAATGCTTTTGGGATTTTATTGATAAACTCCGTCGCGTTTAAGGTGTTTGTTTATTGTTTCTTCGCAACACAAAGACAAGGCCCGTCTCGCTGGAGTTTATAGAGAAATAAACAGGCAAGGATTAAACGGGACGTCGAGATCAGCAGTAAAGAAACACGAGGGTTTAAGACGACGGACGAAGGCACATCGTTTTCTTTCGTTTGATTATCTAGGGGCGCAATTATACTTCAGGACTTTAGAATTAACTCTCACGGTTTTATACAATTTTTAATTGAGACGACTGATCTTTATAAAAGGCTTTTATAAACTATGCACTTCAGCTATAGGCCCCATTATTATAATTATATTATTTGTAGTAGTGATATTATAATAATCATTACTATTATGAAGTAATTGCAGTAAGTCATTTTCTTTATCTCAAAGTCGTTGCTGATTCTTAATCTGCCTATTAATTGACACCTGTATATGGTACATAATTAACATGCAAGCTTCGGTGTGTGTGTGTGTGTGTGTGTGTGTGTGTGTGTGTGTGTGTGTGTGTGTGTGTGTGTGTGTGTGTGTGTGTGTGTGTGTGTGTGTGTGTGTGTGTGTGTGTGTGTGTGTGTGAGAGAGCGCGCGCGCGCATTGAGCAGTGCGTTTACGACGTCACACGGCGGTTCAGTTCATCAGAAGTAGGCCTACGCGATCAAACATCAGCCTGGAGATAAACGATGATAAGATGAAGGGTCGAAGGGTCTATAAAGCCTGACAACTTATAAACTATAATATAACGACTCACTATAACATAATAACTCACTATAAAAGTATATTATATGGACTCACTCTAAGAGAATAATATAACAACTCACTAACTCCCCATAGGCTCAACAAATCTACCATAGTCATACGCTATTCGGTCTCTACCTGTCAGCTGGTCGTTATTAAGGCCTATTAGCTTATAATTATTTAGGCCTATTTTGATAAGAATTATTACCATTACTACAATTATTCGAATGAGTTACAGTGTAAGGAGGCTTACAGCTGTAGTCCTGGAGCCGCGGCATCATGATGCCCGCCCGGATCCAGTGCTCCAGCGGTAGGGACCCAGCCATGGCGGCCGCCTTCAGGTGCTCGGGGTACGGCTGGCTGAGCTGGGAGAAGCCGGTGTAGGCGAAGGCCGGGTGCTGCGCGGCCAGGGCGGACAGCGGGTACATGGGGCTCGTGTACATGCTGGCGATCCCGCTGTGGTGGAGCGACGCGAGGCCCGGGTGATGTGGCATGTTAAGCAGACCCTGTTTGGGGAATAAGCCGGTCTGGAGTTGCGCCTGCGCGTGCGTCCCGCGGGGAGACGGGGTGTCCCCGCGCCGACACGACACGGGGCTGCTGGAGGGGCTGTTGTCGCTGACCGGAGGGGACAGGTTGTCCCGGTGCGAGTCCCGATGCGGTTCCCGGTGCGGGTCCTGGTGCAGGTCCCGATGCAGGTCTCGGTGCAGGTCCCGGTGCGCGTTCCGGTGGTTCCGGTGGGTTTCGTCTGCAAGCAATGCGTCGATTCGGAAGTTCTTTGATTTCTCCATGCCGGAGGTCCGGTGCACGAGGACGTCGGGGAAGTGTTTGGACCAGGAGGACGCACACCTGTGCCGTACGTCAGTACACATAGATTGCCCCGGAGATCCCGGAGTCTTCTTCTTCTTCTTCTTCTTCTTCTTCTTCTTCTTCTTCTTCTTCTTCTTCTTCTTCTTCTTCTTCTTCTTCTTCTTCTTCTTCTTCTTCTTCGTTTTCCTCTTCAAGAAGTCCTTCTTAACTTCTCAAGAAATCCCCCCCCCTAATAGAAGGTCCAGAACCCTCACATACAGCAAACGAACACCAAAACACGACTCCTAATGTGGAGAATAAACTGTATGAACAACAAACAACAAAAAAAACAAAGTATCAAGTTACCAGAAAATCCTCCTGCTTTCCATTTGCGTCTCGACCATCAACTCTCTGACTCTCCGGATCAGTGTTTCGGTTTGTTGTTTGTGTATGGGTGTGTGTGTGTGTGCGTGTTTGTGTCCGCCTCGTGGTTCAATAGCAGTTTAAGCCGCGATATAGGTGTAGCAGTGTTACTCCATCATTCACTCCTTCCTCCAGCCAGGCGCGCCTGTGATTGGCCGAGAGCGCTGCTCTGACTGGAGGGCTCGTGTTGACGGGGTTCTAATCAGCTAATTAGCCGCTCGTTTCTCTCGCGCCGTATGGGTGAGGTAATGCGCCTCCCCCAACACCCCCCCCCCCCTCCCTTTACTCCCCTGTCCCGCGCCTCTCCAGGTGCGTGGTGGTGCATTATCAGATTAGATCTTGGAATAAATTGGCCAAAACCTACGTGCTTTTGACAGATATACTTCAAAAATATTGTAGCCATTATACTAAATGATACCTATTATATATGTGTGTTTGTATATGAATTATATCCAGTTCCTGGTGGTGCTGTATTAATCCAAGTAAATCGTGGTCGTTATTGGCCTATGGGCCATAAGTAACACGTTTTTACGGACGAATATATATGTATGTATATGTATAGATATAATATATATCTATACATACAGTAGACTATATACAAAATAAAAATTATGTGTGCATATCATATGCACACAATGCCATACAATATTAAAATGAAATCTATTATTTATATACCGGTATAAATGTATAGATGGCAATACCTTGTTTATAGCTTTATTCCAGGGAACAAAGTCCAATTAAATCAGTAATATTGATTGCTTCTTTATTTTCATACTATGGGCCTCGTGACGCCATAAAAGTTTACGAGCAAAAATCACACAAACTGCAGGGCTAAGGCTTTAACATCGAGGGCTTTGAGTTAATTATTCCACTGTCGTAACATATGACATGTGTAATGACTCCCAATAAAAAGCTTCCTACTAATTGATTCTTCTCTTTTCAATTTCCCGTAATTTCTGTCCTAATTACTACATTTGACGCACCTGGAGAAGCGAATCGAATGGTCTTAGTTTCACCATCAAGGCCTGAGTTTGACCGGGCGCCATAAATGAAGCCACTAAGAGTTAAAATAAACCCAAAAAAATGTAATATATCAATAAATGGATAGGCTAAAAAAAATAATATATATATAAAAAAAATAATATATATATATATATATACATATTATTGTTTTACTATTCTTATACTGATTATGATTAGTCACTTAAACTCTTTTGCCAAGGTCATTAACTCAATGATCATTCAAATCCTTCCTAATGGAACCTCAAGGCACCACATCTGTGAAGCAGCTCAAAAATCCCAACACGCAATATAACACCTTGTTTCGAACCATAAGCACGATGAATATGAATAGACAAATGTAATTGAGGTTTTAATCAAACTGTTTAATGTGTTTATGTGGTGGTGTACATTTGATGGTATTGTTTGTTAGGGATGATGCTATGTCTGACCTCCATGAGATTGAAATGGTGACACTTTCCATGTTCTTGCAACCTCCCCCCCTCCTCTCTCTCTCTCTCTCTCTCTCTCTCTCTCTCTCTCTCTCTCTCTCTCTCTCTCTCTCTCTCTCTCTCTCTCTCTCTCTCTCTCTCTCTCTCACTCTCTCTCTCTCTCTCTCTCTCTCTTTCTCTCTCTCTCTCTCTAACCCTCTTTTACCCTCCTTCCTCACAATGTAATGTCGCTTGCCCCCAGATCCGCTCCAATCATGACCGCCTGTTGTTTGTTTCTGATGCTGAGGTAATTTGCTGAGGAGAAGTCAAACCAGCCTGTGTTTCCCGACCGTTTCTCTTGACCTTCCCCCCCCCCCCCCCCCCCCCTCTTCTCGTTGCTTTTATGATTCGAAAGTAATCTAAATTGCCCAGAAACCTGTCATCTGTCACAGGCCTGCAAATAAAGGCGTATCACGTATTAAATGAAATGGAGGCCCTGAAATGCATCACTTCATTGTTTTTCCTCTGGTTGTTTGGGTGCTTGTGTGTTGCGTGCTGCAGCTGTCCTTTATGCAATGTCGTCCACGCAAGATTACGTACAAGTGACAGTTAAGGACAGAGCTGAGACCCTGACCACTGAGTATACGTAGCTGCACATTAAGCATGTGACAAATACCCATTTTAATCTTAAATCTCCAATCTCCAATCGTCAACACGGACAAGCAACGTTTATAATAATAAAACAGAGATAGGGATTTTCTACTCATCAGTTGTTCTTCTGATGTTTTCTTATTCAAACGCTCAAGCTGAGCCTGAACGGACAATAGGTTTAGATAACAGAGCCAGCGGTGGGTACGACAAAGGAACTTTTATCAATACATCCTCTGTTCAGCCAATAAACAGCTTATCAGCAATTACCCGCATATTTTCCAATCATTACACCTGCGTGGAGAGTGCTCTGTCGTATAAACAACCAACCACGGAGCTGGCTGGCTGTTCCCACACCGTGTTTGCTCAGGACAAGGAGAGAGTCCCTTCACACCGCGACCGGGAAGATCCTAAACACTGGCACAAAAACGAGTGTTAGTCAGGAGCTAAAGACTGGAGACCAACGATGGAGGTCGTGGGTCTGGCTGGTGAATCGAAATAAGCATGCATGCAAAATGTGTGTGTATGTGCGTGTATGTGTGTGTGTGTGTTTAAATATCACTGTGCATACACTGGTCAAATATACATATTCTGTGCATGTGCACCCACCCCTGCGAGGGCAAGCATGTGCAGGAGTGCGACTACCGTGTGATCACCAGTGTGTTTGTCACTTCTGTGAATAATGTGTGTGCATGAGCGTGTATGTGTGTGGTGTCTGTATATGTGTGTATGGTGTGCTATGATTGCATGCATGTGTGAGAGTATATATGCATGCAGGTGTGCATGCATCTAGAAATGTGTGCACACAACACACGCTCATGTTGCTGTACATTCAATGTGCAGGTGTCTGTGTGTGTGAGCGTGTGTAAATACCTCTGTGTGTGAGCTTGTGTGTGTGTGTGTGTGTGTGTGTGTGTGTGTGTGTGTGTGTGTGTGTGTGTGTGTGTGTGTGTGTGTGTGTGTGTGTGTGTGTGTGTGTGTGTGTGTGTGTGTGTGTGTACATGTGTGTGAAAGTGTTTTCACCTGTTGCTGATGAACCACAGCAGACCCCAGAAGAGGAGCAGTGGCCCAACCCCGCCCTGATGGGAGAGCCCTGGCCATACAATGGGCTTCTATTGTGTGCCCCCCCCCCCCCTGCCACCACTAATTAAACTAATTCACACACTGTTAGAGACACATCATAACTCACTCTGCTCCCAGCAGACCTTGAGACCTGGATTAACGTCGGGACATTAAGCAGATAGCGGTAATTTATTGCGGTTTCCCATCTCACCCTCCGATTCGCCGCTTATCGTTTTAAACAAATATTGAGCTCCACCTGGTGACCCAGAGGACCTCTGGCCTTACACAGACTCTTTGTTCTGGAGGCTTCTCAACCCTCTCTCTCTCTCTCTCTCTCTCTCTCTCTCTCTCTCTCTCTCTCCGTCTCCGTCTCTTTCTGTTTCTCTCTCTCTCTCTCTCTCTCTCTCTCTCTCTCTCTCTCTCTCTCTCTCTCTCTCTCTCTGTCTCTCTGTGTGTGTGTGTGTGTGTGTGTGTGTGTGTGTGTGTGTGTGTGTGTGTGTGTGTGTGTGTGTGTGTGTGTGTGTGTGTGTGTGTGTGTGTGTGTGTGTGTGTGTGTGTGTGTGTGCGTGGATGCTGGGATATGACCCTGAATTTCATGAGGCCAACGGATCACTAAGAAGAACAATATCCGTTGTATAATATAAACATTACTTATAGTTATAAATCCCTGTCATTACATGTTGATGAAGACCCAAGTGATTATCATGCACTGGCACAGAACAAGATCAATCTAACCCACTGGCCCCGGACTTCAGAGTGATCTCAATCTAAATCTGGAAAGTTCCTGCTTTTGTGGACGTCCTATTGTCCTGGCAATTAAAACAGCTGCTGTTTGCGCTCTCCACACTGTTAACAAAAGCTCCTTCTATCACTATCTGCTTTGCTGCGACGTTTATGAACATTTAATGAGCCCTTTCCCCCTAACAGCCCTCTGTTTTACTGGGGCCTCACACAAGGGGCTGCATTGTGTGCGGGCTCGGAGATAACCGGGACTTATCAGACACAACGACACGTGATTACCTTCTCATCGCTATCTCTCCCTGGGTGCTCGACCGCAGCTCGCCGCACCGGGAGATGATTCAGGACAACCTGGAGGGCTTGGAAGACCTCAGACAGATCTCAATGTAGTGTCTGCCTGTTAGCAGGCCTGTGTGTGTACTTGACTGTCTGTGTTTCTGTTTGTCTGTCTGTCCGTTTGTCGGTCTATCTGTCCGTCTGTCTGCGGGCTGTCTGTCTGTCTATTTGTCATCGGTTCGGTTTTTCTGCCTGTCCTTCTGTCTGCCTGTCTGTCTGCTTGTCCGCCCTTTTTGTCTCTCTGTATATTTGTCTGCCTATCTTTCTGTATGTCTGCCCTTTTTGTCTTTCTGTCTGTATGCCTACCTCTTTTTTCGCTTTGTCTTGCTCTAGTTTCTTCCTAGTTTATTTTTCTGTGCCCTCCTCTCTCTTTCCTCTCTTTGTCACCCTCACCTCAGACTGTACAAAGTCCATATCCATGTACGTTATTTCATCGCCTTAACAACCACGGCTTATCTCCTAACAGCGACCATTTATTATTGCTAGCTGCTAGTTATGAGCTAGCAGATTAATAACGTTTTATTAATGAATTGCTTTGGACCATTTTCTCACATTAGCACAAAGATAACGTCTATCTTCCTAGTGCCCAGAAAATGTCGTAGAGAGCAGTTCTTCATTTGGGTTAAAGGGTTAGAGACAATACAGAGGAAACATCTTAAAGATAACTGAGTCCATTCTTGTAAAACAACATAGTGACAGAGTAAAATAAGGGAACCTGAGGTCAGACTCAAGAGTGAACACTGAACTTAAGATATTCAGGCATTGATTTATTCTTCTAAAGTTTGAAGCTCCGCCTAAATAGGAAGCTTCTCCCGATGGGTGCAACATAGTGACAGAGTAAAATAAGGGAACCTGAGGTCAGACTCGAGAGTGAACACTGAACTTAAGATATTCAGGCATTGATTTATTCTTCTAAAGTTTGAAGCTCCGCCTAAATATGAAGCTTCTCCCGATGGGTGCTTGGACAATAGACAGCAAGGAAGACCGACACAGAGACAGCCACACAGACAGACTCACATTTTTTTAATCAAAGGTTGGAAAAAAAGATTTGTTTAGACAAAAGCCTCACCTGTACACATGTGTAATCCCAGCTCAAGGACACACACATGCACACACAGACAAAGGCCCATACGCACACACACACACACACACACACACACACACACACACACACACACACACACACACACACACACACACACACACACACACACACACACACACACACACACACACACACACACACACACACACACACACACAGAGACACACACACATACACACACAGAGAATGAGAGGGTGGGAGAGACTCAGGGAGAGAACACGGACACCTTGCAGACTCGATAGTTTGCGTCAATCAGCTCGCAGTCATTTATTGAACTTGTTAAAAGCACTACACATAAACCAATCTTTTCACTCGCACGAACAATGAATTATCGCCTCACAAAGCCCCCAGTGCCACCTACAACTATATATACCCTTTATTTACTCCAACGACACACGATCAATACCGCTAAATATCGAATCAATCCATCGGCCCAGTCGATTGGCAAATTGGGTCTGCTGAGATTTTGCCAATTTTTGGGATTGTCGTGTTTAAATCAGAACGCTGATGTATTCAGTGAGGGCTTCCTGTCGTTTGAGACGTCACCCATTGTGTGACAAACGAGGGTCAGTGGAGAACACGCGGTCCAAGCGATACGTCAACCCAAAGCTACGGCCCGGCCGCTATTTTTCCTGAAGGTCTTGGCAGGCATCAGACATCTGGGATTTAGAAGGTTTACGCCGTAAACCTTCGAAAAGACAGTTTCCTTTGTTTCACCGGCGTCAACTTTACGGTAAACATTTTGACACTGACTGCTTTTACGTGTGACCCTCTGTGACCTCTATAAGCAGCTCGTTATCTGTGTTTTCTGTTTACGGCCACGTTGGTGTCGAGGTCAGGGCGCCCATCCCTCTTTGTCTGCGTGTCTAATTGGTTTGAAGAGATGGCCCCGCCCACTGATAAACGACATGTGTTTAACACACAAGGCAGTCCTGCTGTATCACTCACCAATAACAGAAGAGCAGGCACACATCAACAGATGTGTACAACTCTTAAGGAACTTTATTATCTATCAAATAATCTATTGAATTATATCTTTTTTTTTTACCTTTAAAAGGTTTATTGTGTACTAAGCATTAAGCATTTCCTGTAACATGTAATTTATCAAGGTGCTTTTGGTTTTGCTAGTGTTAAACTGCCAATCTGCCAGTGGATATTCAAATATTAGTATTACTAATATTTGTATTCGTAATAATACTAATAATAATACTACCACCTACACACTGTTTCAAGGCAGACAGACAGACAGACATGCAGACATATAGATAGATAGAGAGAGTAAGAGAAAGAAAGAGCGAGAGA
>NC_044061.1:5507390-5592390 GCF_902167405.1 Gadus morhua | reverse complement strand
GATGTGTTTAATCTCTCTGTGGGCGTATGACTCTGAGATGTGCTTCATCTCTGTGTTTATGTGATGTGCCGAACCGTGTGTTTGCTTTCCCAGGGTGTGTTCGGATAATGTTCCGCTGATGACTCTAAGTGTGCACGTATTCCAGCGCCTGACCTTTGGTGACCCCTGGCAGCCTCCTTCGTCAGTAAGGACACAATGATGAATAGAGTGGCGACGAGGTGAGCAAAGTGTTTGCGTTCTGCTCTTAAAGTGTACGGTTTGCCCTTTGTGTTGCGTTAGCCTTTTGTGTACTTGTGAGCCGTCTGATCAGTCTCTTCTGACAGCGTCGCTAAAGTACTTCCTTGTGAAGCCGGGCTGGACATGGGTGTCCTGTTAATCCATGTGCGGGTGCATGATGCACGCTTAGGTGTGCACGCGTACACATCTGCAGGCAGGGCCGTGCACAGACATCCAGGGAGAGGGGCAGTGGCGGGAGGTCTGCTGCAGTGTCGCTCATGAGACAGTAGCTTGCATACCCTTGTCACGGCTTGCACAGGAGGGGGGCCCAAATGCAAAGTTCAGACTATGGGTAGGGGCAAGAGGAAGACTTACTCCCTGAAAGTGAGCTTGGGGCAGGATCCTTACAGGAAGTCTAGGCAGGTCAGGAACAGGGCTAGGCAGGTGAAGAACAGGGGTCAGGAAGAAGCGAGTGCCCCAAACCCCTCCAGGAAAAAGGCAATGAGGCGCTTCTGGTGGTCAAAGGTGGCTGACAGGAAGTGGAAAATGGGGAGAACTCTGCTGGGTTCAGTTAGTAGTGGGTGGCTCCTGTCACGGCTTACAAAGGGAGGGGAACTCGGTGGCAGAGATCAGATTCATGAAAACAGGCAGACCAAAAAATGTACAACAAATAAGGAACCATCACACTAGGGCAGGAACTAGGGAACTTTAATACATGGAAGACAGCTGAACAGAATTACTAATAAAAACAGGTGACAAACATCACACTAACGACACAGGTACAGACAGGTAGTAAGACAGCTGAACAGAATTACTAATAAGAACAGGTGACAAACATCACACTAACGACACAGGTACAGACAGGTAGTAAGTGGGGTTGGGGCAGGATCGTTACGTAGTTACGACCTATTAAACACGTCCAAGTTAAGGTCTGAGGGCTAAGGTGTGTTCTAGTGCGTATTTTATGAACAGATTATCGGTGGTTTGGTTTTTTCTTCAAACAGTACATTGTTAAAGGTCAATCGGTAACAGACAGTAGATTGTAAACAGAGATCGTAACGGTTCAGTAGTGAAGAGAGAATGGTAATGGTAGATTGGTAACGCTCGATCGGGAACGCTCGGTCGGTAACGCTCGATCGGTAACGCTCGATCGGTAACGCTCGATCGGCGACGGTCGAAAACTGTAGATTGGTAATGGTAGATCGGTAATGAGAGCTCGCTTACTGTAGATCGGTGAAGAGAGAATGTTAACTGTAGATCGATAAAGAGAGAGATAGTAGCTGTAGATAGCTGTAGATCATAGAGAGATCAGTAATGAGATTGGTAAAGAGAGAGAGCGAGGGCGAGAGAGAGGGAGAGAGGGAGAGAGCGAGGGAGAGAGGGAGAGAGAGAGAGAGAGAGAGAGAGAGAGAGAGAGAGAGAGAGAGAGAGAGAGAGAGAGAGAGAGAGAGGGAGAGAGAGAGAGAGAGAGAGAGAGAGAGAGAGAGAGAGAGAGAGAGAGAGAGAGAGAGAGAGAGAGAGAGAGAGAGAGAGAGAGAGAGAGACCGTCTTGGATTTCAAGTAGTTTCATAGATTGGTTTCCCGTTTTGTAGCTTCTCTGTTATTTACATAAAACCCAGGCTACCTGCAGGGAGGCTCGCGTCAACATCTCATTTATGTAATGGCTCCGCGTTTATTGCGGAGGAACATGATTGACAGGTGGAAATGACATCAGTAACAGCGGCGTTGTCCCCGGGCCGTCTGCAGAGTAATACATTGTGAGTGGAGCTGGGCCCACCAACGGACATTTTTACCCCAATCTCCTCCACTTTAATATCACTCTCCGTCTTCACACCACACACACGAACAAATACGCACACACTCACACACACACACACACACACACACACACACACACACACACACACACACACACACACACACACACACACACACACACACACACACACACACATACACACACACACACACACACACAAACACACACACACACACACACACACGCACACACACACACAGACACACACAAAGACACACACACACACACACAAACGCACACACACACACACACACACACACACACACACACACACACACACACACACAGACACACACAGGCACACACAGGCACACACACACACACACACACACACACACACACACACACACACACACACACTTGAACACACACATCTGCAAACACAGCTGCATGCACCTGGACAGACAGACATGCACACACTTGAACACTCGCACACGAGACACACAAGCGTTTGTAAGCACAAAGGAACGAAGACAGACGCACAAAGAAACAAATGTGTTTGCAAGCAAAAAACGCGCACATACAGGCGAACACACAGGCGCACACGGAGACATACACAAAAACACAAAAACACAAACTCAGTCAAACAGCCATCCTCAAAGACAAACGCACGCAGCCTCCCTCTCACACTCATTCACAATCTATATTCATATCAGCACAAATGTGCCGAGAAGCCACTATCAATATATTTTTATCACTGAAGATAACTCAAACCACAGGATTTGTTTAATAGAAATTGTCCCCATAAGGAGGGTGTGTGTGTGTGTGTGTGTGTGTGTGTGTATATGTGTGTGTGTGTGTGTGTGTGTGTGTGTGTGTGTGTGTGTGTGTGTGTGTGTGTGTGTGTGTGTGTGTGTGTGTGTGTGTGTGTGTGTGTGTTTGTGTGGAGCGCGAGCTGGAATGCTATCACTACGAGGACAAATAAGAAGTGACTCTGAGCCATCCATCCCCACACAACCTCATCACCATGACACGGCTGTCACAGCCCTATCTCTGCTAAATTAAACAGCTTTACGGTAAACCGCCCCGCCTGGGGGGGGTGTGTGTGTCTGTCTGTGTGTGTGTGTGTGTGTGTGTGTGTGTGTGTGTGTGTGTGTGTGTGTGTGTGTGTGTGTGTGTGTGTGTGTGTGTGTTTGAGTGTGTGTGCGTGTGTGTGCAGATGCTATCCCCTCCCCTCTCTCTGTGACATGGTGATGGCTCCAAATTGATGATGACACCTCACTCATGTCGTGACAAGCTCACTGGCAGCGACATAAACGCTCCCGCGCGCCACGCCCCCCCCCCCCCCCCCCCCCAACCATCCATCACTCTAAACAAGTCCCGCGCCTCATACCGCGAGATTTAATCAACTAATTCGCTCTTTTTTCCGCTACCGATAATGACTGGGCCACCGCGGGATTATCTTCTCATCCATTTCACTTAATCTTCGCTGATAAACAGTTCATTAAACTATTAAAGCCGTCCGCGCGTTGAATCGCCACCTGAGAGAGGGTTGAACCACGTGGGCTGTCGATGAAGCGCTCAATTAGCGCCTCTCTTTCTGATTGGTCATATTGAATTAAATAATAATTCAAACTTTTTGTAATTCTTCTTATCATGATAGTATCAGTAGAATTATGTTGTATTTGTATTCACATTTATTATATATTCTGTATGATATGTGTTTCAGTTACATGTACATGTCATGACATGTAAATAAGACATATTAATAAGGCATAATAACCGATCCAAGACCCTTCAGCAGGAGAGTTAGACAAATTATATTATATTCTCTCTTATATTCTCGTTAACAGTTCCGTATGCAAAGAGGTCAAAAGTTATTATACTGGGTCGTATCAAAATATTTGTTAAGGCCTTACCCCAAGGATTGCATCAAAAGTTATGCCTTTCTTTATTGTTCGGGGCAATCATGCCTTTAAAACAATTCATATAAAAAGAACAACGTCCAACACTGACCTCACACTGCGAGTAAAACAACCATAGATTTCGCCTTATATGCCCACCTCGTCCCCTTCACTCACCTCGGAAGACTTATGTTGGAGCTACTTCCATCTAATCACTTGGCCCAACAGCCCGGGTCTAAATAAAAAGGGGATAAATAAAAGAGAGGCTCGGCCAACGTGTTGCTCTCACCTTTGCAGATGAAATTACCCGAAAAGCTGTTAGAGATCAATATAATCAATGCAATCAGCCTAACTGACACAGGCAGTCCCCTGCCAGTGAATGAAACACCCTCCGTTTGGAGACCTCGCAACCCCCCCGCTCCGTAATGGCCCCCAGGAGCCACCGGGAGTGTGTCCCGCGCGTTTTGTCCACTTAATTAAATTAGGAGGGCCCCTACAGGCGGCCCGCGTTGGCCCCGCGCCAGTAATTAAGGCAATACCTTTGCTGATTGCGCCAGTCGTTCTTAATGAAGTCATTATGCATTTTAACCCAAACACTCTTCGGGATTAACGAGCACAAAGAAAGGCTCTGCGACGACACGCCCCGATCATGAGCAGGGTCCATAACTCAACGGGCTCAATGGGACCCTGACGGAAAGTCAATACTTCTCTCTGACTCCGACACCGCGCCAGGACTCATTTAAGACTTGAACGACAACTGAAGTTTCTGGATCCTCATCGAAGTCGTACGACCTCTGCAAGCACTGCAGCTCCGAGGAGTGGATGCATGACAATTAAACCGCATCTACCGTCGTATCGCAAACACACACACAATTAACAGGGAGGGACTCACTATTAACCAATAACGAGGTATAAAGGGGTGCGGGCCACTGCAGGGGCACATTAATACCCAGCTAATAAAACAATTCAACAATTGATTGGTCTACAAATCAATTGGGCTTGATGCTCTACTGTATGAGCACCTAAGGGTTTGTGTTGTGTGTGTGTGCACGTGTGTCAAGGCCACTTTAAAACATTGCATAATAATTAATTGCATAAATGTGGACCATGAAGTATAAGCTTAGTTGCATTGCATGAAGTCACTCACTTAAAATGTAATAATAGAAAGAAAGAAAAATTAAATAACCCTAAACTAAATTACACTTTACAAATGAAGAAGCGTGAGGGAATGTCTTTATGTCGGATAAATCTAATAATAAACAATAAATAAAAACTAGCCTAGCTTTTTAGGGTTCTATGAGAAAGGGCCAAATGCTGATCTGACAAACCAGTAATAAGATAATGAATAATACATATTCTTTATTATATGGAAAGGCCTGTAGACTAGCCCCTTTGACTTATGTTATTTTGCAAATATAGTTAAAATAAATAGAAATGCGACCATTCAATTTAAATATGTTATTAAGGCTACTTCATCTCGGCTCAATACTGAGCTCTTTATTTTGCCTTTCAAACATTATATACAACAGATTATTATTTTATAGATGTATGTATATGTAGGCCTATATATATTCATATTTGATCTCGTTTCGTTTCCATTTGCCAAGGCCTGTCTTCATTGAACAGACCATGAGCCATATAATATACAATCTGCTGTCTTCAGATATTATCAGTAACGGTACAAGTTTTATTAAAACCAAGAATCGTACAGTTTCGTTTGACAGGAGAATCTTAACTTGATCATTTCGATTCAGTAAAAACTAATTACATATATTTTCTTATAACACATTCCCTTATTGATATCGATGTCATACACAATTGTAAAAAAAAAAAAGCATTTGACGAATCCAGATTTCCCGTTATGTCAGTATTTAAGAGAAGGCTCGACACGCAACCATTCAATTAGTGAAACCAATTAAAGCACACACAAAAATACAATAACGTGAAATTTTCCTTTTATAGAGTCCAACAGCCAAATATTGACCTAAATGCTCATAGTAGCATCCTAACATTATGATTAAATGCCACAATTCAATTAAAATCCCAGGTTGGAGAAAAGGTGAACACTGAGTAGGAACAGAACTTAACGTTTCCTCGGTCCAAGAGGCCTACTCGATATTCAAACAAAACAGACAACGGGTAATGAATAAATTATAAACGATGGAATGAAACTGTACCGATTATAAATAAATATAAACACTTCATTAGGCTACTTTACACATGAGCGAAATAAGTGTTTTGGTCAAGGTTTGACCAAATTTACAAACATGAGCCTATATTTACAGAAGAAGAGCCGGAAAAAAATCTGTGACAGCCAAACGCTGTTTAGTCTACAAATTAAATTTCCAGCATTTACCAAACGCCACACAAAAAGCGAAACAGGCACAACTGGGATCAATTCAAAGCCGCCAAGCAGAGTCTCTGGTGAAAGGTGGTGCAGCAGCGCGGCCCTGTGGTCAGATGCAGTATTGCAGGGGAGAGCAATTCATTCAAGATGCATGGTTTAAAAAAGATGCAGTTATAGTTAGTCTGTGAAAAAATGAGTCATAGCCATATCAAACTGGATAACAGGAATGTTTTTTCGGGCACTGTGAACTTAAAGTATTTTACTTCCATTGAAAGGTTAAGCAAAGCATACAGCAATGGCTTCCCTTCTGGAATGACAAACAAATGAACAACAATTCCTAACCAAATGATCAGTGAACAGTGACAACCCAGGTTATCTGAGAATCATTGACCTTTCCTCAACTTTAAGATGATCAAGCAAGTGTCCAAACAGAGACTTTATTCGAGGATGGAGTGCCAAATTATTATCTCTCTGTATCATGGGGGAACGAAGCACCTTTCACGTGCAAACGCAGAGGAGAGCACAGTGTGTGTGTGTGTGTGTGCGCGTGTGTGTGTGTTTGTGCGTCTCACGCACCCTCCTACTCTCTTTATGTGGAATAACCTCTAAGTTCTGCGTTCTAAGGTGTTACACCTCCTACACCTGGAGCCTTGGGAGAGGGGTGGGAGGTGGTGGTGGTGGTGGTGGGGGTCACACCATGTTGGTGGGGGTCACACCATGTTGGTGTGTGTGTTGGGGCTGCATGTCCGCAGGTCCTGCACCTGATCCAGGACCCAGGCCACCGCAGGTCTCTCCTGGGGGTTGGAGACCATCATGGAGCGCAGGAGATTCTGCAGGCCCTCCGAGTAGCTGGCCAGGAAACACACACACACACACACACACACACACACACACACACACACACACACGCGCACGCACACACAGATGTTGAACTTATGGTTCCCTATGTGACTGGGATAGTTGTTGCCCAATGCATGAGGCAATATGAAGAGTAGAGGGCAGGCTAGTGCAGCGCACTAAGGGTGTTTGTCTTCTAGATTAAAAGGTTTTTGTTCGCAGTCTATCTGTGGCCCCCTCGAGCTCGATGTCCTATCCCCTACCTGCTTCTAATGACATGTGACTTAACCCACCGTATGTCGCTTTGGATAAAACTCTGCTAAATTATTCTATAATAACCCATCCAAACTAGCCTAAGGAGGCTAAGAACAGAACCAAATAAATATTTTTGGTTACATTCAGAGAACTAGGTGGACAGGAAACCGAGAATGCACGAACGTGCGGCTTCACAAGTTTCTGATGAAAAGAAGCACGTCATCAGAGCAGAATGGGCTCTGAGGTAAACTAAAAGCACAGCTAACCACTGAAACCTGACTCGATTGAACATTCTTGTTCGGTGACAAAAATTCAAAAAGTACAAAGGCAAAGTGCAGTAACTACGTATTTTGTCAAAATTGAGTTCAGACTGAAAATGGGTTTTATAACACCTTCTTTGTCTTGAGACAAAAACTATTTTTCTTCCTATAAAAGGTATTAACTGAGAGTATCACCACTATTGTACCTGAAACAAGTTTGGCCGGCCAGTATGAATACTTTGAAGGCATTTTTCTCAGTTTCAATGTTGGCGTAGTTACTGCACTTTGCCTTTGTAGGGCAAATAGCATAAAATATATGTTTACCAGTGCAATGACATCCAAATAAAATAAAAAAACAGAATAAAAAAGGTTCCTGTTCTATGGTTCATTATTACGGCTGCAAACATTTAGTATTGGAAGTTTATATAAATTATTGTTTCCTTTTAATACTTTGCCAAGTTGCAAGTGCAGGGATCAATAATCAATTTTGTTTTCAAATCGAAAGGTACAAGTCATACGGTTGATATAAATAATAATGGTATGAGAACGAATAAAAGGCACAACATTTCTCTAAAAACCCTCCGGGCCTTTAGGCTGAGAGACGGACCTGCAGGGCTGGGGGATGAGGACCGAGTTCTGGACGGCCAGGGCCACGCTGTCGCCCTTCTGGAAGACCATGTCGAAGGGGCCCTGCAGGAACATCATGCTGTACAGCACGCAGCCTAGCGACTGACACAAGACAACCCCCGACTGTCAGTGTACAGGAAGAACAGTCGGAAGAACCCAGCCCCCAGGAGGGAAGTTCAGCTTGGTACGGCAGCAGAAGTACAGGTCAAACAAGCAAATAAAGTCAGAGAAGTTCAAACTGAATCAGCTGTAACTTATCACAAACTAATTTGAAATCAAAATATATATATTTAGGTGATCAAGAGGAGCCGTTGTGCATCACGGTTAAAGTCTGACGGAACAACCACGGATAAGCGATAAAAGATATGCTGATGCATGATCAATAAGTCCTACCCAGATGTCGGTGCGGGCGTCGATGATGCAGTGGCTCTCCACGTTGAAGAGCTCGGGGGCCCGATACGAGATGGTACAGCGCTGCGCCGCCCAGTCCTGCACCGTCATGGCCTCCCGGGACCCCCGGACCTGTGGGACGGGGGGGGGTCAATAATCAGCCCGACCTCAGAAGCTTTATCTGGGGTAACAGACCCAAACGTGGCCGTACTCCAGAGAGAGCGCCGACTGGACCTGGAGATCAGTAAACCATGTGTGGTGTATAAACAGGACATGCTACAGACACACTTGTGACCAGGTGTGCATAATGTGCAACCATGATGTGACCAGCAGAGCTCAGCTGGTAAATGGTACAACGCCTGCATTTATATCGCACCAAAAGAGTGCCAAAAAAACAAAAATGAGTTTTGGGTTCACTGGCTCTTTTAAGGGATGACTATGTCCTCAAAGCAAAAACAAGTGTTTTGGGTTTACTGGCTCTTTAAAGGGTAACTATTGCCGCTTTTCCACCGCACATGTAGCTCGACTCGACACGACACGACTCGACACGACTCGACACGGTAGCAGCGCGGGTCCTTTTCCACCGCAAATAGTACCTCCGGGACGTGGGCGGGGTCGGCTGCGCGAAAGGGCCGTGACGTATTTTTGTACGCGACGCAAACAACACCTACGTAACCCACACATGGACAGAACCCACATAACAACAATGGAGAACATCGATGCGATGGTATTCGTGTTCGTATTATTAGCTGGCATGTTGAAGAAGTGGAATATGTTGGCTGCGGCGCTGCTATGGCTGTTACCAGCATGGTTGCCATGTCGCTCTCGTGACTTCGTCACACTCTCTGGCCAATCAGTGGCCGGCCGTCTGCCGACGTCACCTTTTAGCATCGGCTCAGCCGCTTGGAACCTAGAGCGAGGCGGTACTAGAAAAAGCAGCCACTTCAGGTACCAGATACCATGTTTTCGCGGTGGAAACGCAAAAAAGGCGAGCTGAGTCGAGTCGAGTCGAGTCGTGTCGAGCTGGTACCATGCAGTGGAAAAGCGGCATATGTCCCTCACCTCAATTCGGGCTTTGTTCATGGAGCCCAGGTCCATTAGGAGCGGGCGGTCATTCTCATCCAGGAGCACGTTGGTGGGCTTCAGGTCCCTAACGCGGGGGCAGAGGAAGGATTTGGATGTTTCATTACATGTAAAGGGAAAGAATTGGGATTGTTTAAGGCACCAAAAGAACCCCAATAAAAAATATAGAAAGTCCTCCAATGTTTATCCTGAGACTTTGACGCTATATACTGACATGTTACTGACAGTTGGGAGGTAGTGCGAGTGTTTGTACCTGTGTGCGTATCCCCGCTCGTGGACGGCCTTGAGTCCGGTGCAGATGCCGTGCAAAATGAGTAAGATGCGCCTCTCTGGCATGGAGCTTCCTTTGTCTCTGAGTTTCTCCAGAACGGACCACAGGCTTCCCTTCTGCGCACACACAGACCATCACCATACATTGATTGAATGGAGAGAGAGAGAGAGAGAGAGAGAGAGAGAGAGAGAGAGAGAGAGAGAGAGAGAGAGAGAGAGAGAGAGAGAGAGAGAGAGAGAGAGAGAGAGAGATCGATGAAGGCCTTCAAGGCTATTCATTATTACTTTGTGTCTTCAAAATAAATAATAGCAATAATAATAATAGTGGGTGAAAGGTCTGTAAGTATAGATACAAGGGACATCAAAGACAATTAGTTACATCTATGACCATGAATTAAAGCCGTCGCTTTAATTAGTTATGTTTCATACTTCAGCACAAAGTTGTGCCACTAACCTCACACACGTGCCAGTATAGCAGCCAGCATAGCAGTCGTATCCTATCACATATGCCTTTTTATACACATGTGTATGCATCTATATAGATATATATCACACACTGTACATTGAGCCAAAGCCTTAATTTTCATCCTCTCTCTCTCTCTCTCTCTCTCTCTCTCTCTCTCTCTCTCTCTCTCTCTCTCTCTCTCTCTCTCTCTCTCTCTCTCTCTCTCTCTCTCTCTCTCTCTCTCTCTCTCTCTCTCTCTCTCTCTCTCTCTCTCTCTCTCTCTCTCTCCCCCCTAGTTTAAAAAAACAGACAGCGACGGCAACCAGAAAGATAGGTATTAAAATGATCGTGATTATCTTCCATAATAGTAATAAGTTGTTTATAGGGTCTGTGGGGCAGTCCCAGTTATAATGGCATTGTGACATTATTGGAAAGTTGTAGTCAATATTTCCCATAAATGTTAACATATTTCACATGTTTTCACACATTGGGTCATCCCTGCCAGATATCATTTTGGTCACAATCCTCTTATTTTCTCCCCAAAACTGGTTTAAGTTTAAAATGTACTCACAGAGGGCCATCACGATAATAAAGTGAAACAATGTTTGGAGTCAAAAAATTAACTGAACGACCGCAGCAAACTCACACTGATGTACGGCAGCAGCAGCCAGGCCTCTGTCTTCCCGCTGCGGTCCACGAAGGTGTGGGCGGTGAGGCCCAGGATGTTGGGGTGGTTGAAGAGCTGGTGCATCTCCACCTCCGTCTGGGCCTCCTGCCGCGCCTCCCGGTCGTGGCACAGGATCCGCTTCAGGGCGTAGAAGCGACCGTCCTGGACGCCCTCCAAAAGGTCCACGTAGCTGAACCCCCTGGAGGCGGACAGACACCCTTCATTAGCAGACTGCTTTATCCCAAGCCACTCGAAGGTTTAAAGGGCTGATTATGGTCCCACGTTCATGGAACGCAATGACCTGGCAGACGCTTCGAAGCAGTCCTGAACCTATATGGTTCTGCGACGGGTTCAAGCGAGAGGCCCAATCACAGCCCTTGCTGCTGGCGACGGAAGGTTAAAAAATGTTGGGAGGCGCACGTGGACGCAAGGAGGGTCCGCAAGGAGGTAACGGGTCCTTAACCCCCTTGCGTTGTGTGAACGTAGGACCATAATCAGCCCTTTAGGCTGAGACCCATTGATAGGAAAAGAGATACAGGACTCAGAGAGAAATGGATGTTGTGGGGGTATATGTTGGATATTTGGGAGGTAATCTTACCCTTCGTCTAGCTTCTGAATGAAGAAGTATCTCTTGTTGTCGATGGTGATTGAGCCACGGGAACATATACACAATGCCTGGCCCATCTTCCCTGCACATTCCCAACACCAACCTACTGATCATGGGAATAGGAATATAGGTCACACACTGTGCATGGTGGAGAGCTAATGGCAGAAGAACATTAATGGAGATATGTTCATCTGAAGCCATATGTTTCAAAAGTGCGTTCATATTGTTCATGATCCAAGCAAACACAATGTTGACACCTTTTGAACTGCATCTAGTCCCACAAAGTGTACCTCCTCCCCCAGCCTCTTGTCATCATCGAGATCCGAAAACACCGATCTCAAGATGCTAGTAAGGCACCCTCATACCACTTCCAGCTTAGTCAGATGATTTAGGAGTTGTATTTACCTATATGTGTTCCGTCTTCCAGGTTAACACGGCACCCATGTCTCGTCTACTTCTCGCGACAGAGCTGTATTCTTCTTCTTCTTCTTCTTCTCGCGGTGATTCGCGACGACCGCGCCGCCGCCGAGACTAGCGGTAGCACGGTGCACTGCAGCTCTGTTCAGCTCTGTGAACAGTGATGGCGGAATACAAGCGCAAGAGCAAGTTGAGCAACGACGATGGAGGTGATATCTGCGCCGTTTTTTGCACATTGCCTGTTGAGTGTTGATCTTGTGTGAAGCTTGTTTGCTGCTCGGTTAGCCTAGGTGCCGGGGTGCTATCACAGAGACACATGAGACCTGAGCTAGCTGGTAGCTAGCGTTAGCCTGATTAAACATCACAACCAAAATACAAAACAACGACTAATAATGAAGAGACGAGATTGCAACACCATGGCGTCTGTTATGAGAGTCTATTGCTGGACACTGATTTCAAATAAGTAGCATAAATACTAATTATATTAGTTCACACTTTGATCTTATCTGGTAAGCTAGCTAGCAGCATGCTAGCTGTTAGTCCCTCCAGTATTACAGTAATGTTGACCCAAATTGAGTAATACTGTTGGGCATTGATCTCCCATCTATAGACTCATACAATGTATAACTGTAGACCCAATGGCTGTTTTTTGTTTTTTTTATTCAGATGTTTCTGCACATCCATTCATTCAAGGCATTACCTTGAGATGCTTTATTTTAAAGATAAGGGCTTTGTTCAAAGATAAGAAATGCTTCATTAGGGTGTCACGGCACAATGTAAAGGACACCCTGATAAACAAACCGGTGAATGATGGGTGTGTTGTTTCCAGGGTAACAGTTGCTCACCTTGTTAAGTTGTCTTGCCTCAAGCAGGGCCAGAGACGGAGGGAGGCAGAGTGAAAACTAAGCCTGTCTCTTCTAGCACTGTGGGAGAAGGGGAGGCTGCAGTCAAACGCTCTGCCCTACAGATCGCATCGGACAGCGACGATGATGATGAAGAGTTCTCTGCAAAAGCCTTGCCGGCGAAAGTACCCAAGATAGGCTTTGGCTTGGGCAGTCAGATGGGGAAGAAGGGTAGCGCCATCTCCATCAAGCTCGGTGCCACTGTGAGTATTAAGACGAGATTAAGACACTACTACTGCTACTAATAGTACTTTTACAGCGCCCTCTTAGTTTTGAAGTTGCGTCAAACATCAATAGATGAGTGTGGTTGCCATGGACATTACTCTACTCCTGGCAGTGCTCAGATGAGCTCTTAAATACAGGGTGGCTCACACTGAGATGTGTATTTTATTCTAGGTGATTTTTTGTTAAGCATATCAGAACCATCTGGATCTGAATAAAGCAACGTTTTCTCCTTGTTCTATCCTAGAAGCCAAAAGAGCCTACACCAAGTCTTCCTGCCAAAAAGGCAACAATGGTCTCTGTGTTCGACGAGTCAGACGATGTGAGTATAAGAAATGTATAATAAAAGTAGGTCCGGTCGTACTACAGATGTGTCTGAGCGATGGCTAACTCTTCCTCTCATGCAGAGTGAACCGGAAGAGATGCCACCAGAGGCAAAGATGAGGATGAAGAATATTGGCAGGTAAGGGTGTGTGTGTGTGTGTGTGTGTGTGTGTGTGTGTGAGATAATGGATTGAATTTATAGAGCGCTTTTCTAGACACTAAAAGACGCTTTTACAGGGAAGGGTGAACCTCACTATACACCACCAGTGTGTAGCACCCACTTGGGTGATGCACGTGGTGACCCCCAGAGCAGTGCTAGGTCAGCAGTCCAACCATGTGAATCATCTCTGTGTTTCAGGGAGACCCCGACGTCCGCCGGCCCCAACTCCTTCAACAAGGGCAAGCAGGGCTTCTCCGACCACCAGAAGCTGTGGGAGAGGAAGATGAAGACCCAGTCAGATCACACCTAAACCCATGATGGAGCCACGGTCGGGGCGGGTCTGGGCGTGGGGGGGTCTAGTCGACCACTATCTTGCCCACACCCATGAGCTCCTGGCTGGGTCAAACATCCCCTTCCCCTCCTTTTCGTCTTTGACAAACTCCCAACACCACAATCTTCCCAGAACTCCTGAGCCTATCTCCCAGCCTGGTTTTCGGACCTACCCGGCTGGTCTCCGGTAGTTTCTCCGGTGACTGGCCCTCATGTTTACTATTCTTACCAGTAGCAGTGGAGACGGCAGTGGGATCACTGTCAAAGAACATAAGGTTTTACGGTGGAGTCAGCAACGAACCTGAGAGCTGAGGAAGAGGCTGGAAAGAAGTGCCCCAAAAGTCCTAAAAATACAGTTTTTATTTCAACCGTCTCCCCGTGTGTTCATTTAGTTTATGCGTTGCTATGTATTCGATCCTCTAGATATCAACGCTATCTACTGTTAACTGGTAGAAGCTGGTTTGGAAAGTCCTCAGCAAACTTTTTTTTTTTTTGTCTCTGGTGTACAAATGTATATAGAATGAAATGATGGTCTTTCTTTATTGTTTTTGGTGTGTGTGTGTGTGTGTGTGTGCACGCTTGTTTGTGGGCGTGTCTTTTGGGAGTGCAGAAAAGTTGATTCGTGCTCAACTGGAGGGAAACAACCTTTTTTAATTCTGTCAACCACTCTGATTTGTATGTTGTCATTCATAACTTCTGATTGGCAGTCTTGTCACGGAAACAACCATATCTAATGCTGAGCCAGTGGATAGGCATTATTTCGGTTTTGATTGTGCATGAACAATAATTAAGTATTTAACTAAACAATGTACTCTCGACCTTCCCTGCTATGTGTGAGAGTTATGAACTGGAGTCAACTACACTAAGCTCCCCTGTGCCTCAAAACATCTTTCCCCAAAATAAAAACCTGGAAATTCTCCTTGTATCATGTCTGATTTGTATGTTGCTTTACACCGTCTTCTGCACACTTAATCACCTAAATATTTAACTGTTGTGTTTGATGTCCAAACGAGAAGAGGCTTTCTATAGCGTGAAAACGATGACTGGTTGTACCCACTCAGGAAAATGGACGACATTTCTAAAGCAAGTTAGAGTAAGAAGAATAAACTTTTACAAAGCTTTAGTAACTCGGAAGAATTAATAATGCATTTACATTTTGTACATGATTACAATCTGATGCTTAAGTTGCGCTGTAGATCGTTTTGAGATTCACTAGTTTGGATTCTTAAGAACATTGTTGGGGAAGCTGGGGAAGAATACAATTGTTGGGGAACATTGTATTCTTACATTGTTATTAAACTTTGGTTTGAGAAAAAAAAAAAAAGTTGCAACAATCAAACAAATGCATCATTAAATCCATATAACTTAACACTTTGTGCAACAAGTATTGTACAAGTAAGTAAAAAAAACTATATAATTGTAATAAAATAAAAAAATATTAGAATCTTCCATCTGGTTCATTTCCAACACCTTTACCCCCATGTGGGAGGTTCTGGTTTCAACCATTTGTTTGTAGTGCATCTTATTGCTACTATGAATAGATTATTCCAACAATTTCTTCCGGGACTACAAGTACAGCCAGCTTTGCATGTTTCTTAACACCATGATAAAATTCGTCCTTCTGGGCCCTAAGCTACTCATTCCAATCCACTCAAGTGAGGACATGCCCAAAATTCGGAGGTATGGCTGCTTACCAGCGTGTCCTCAATCTAATTAGTAGATAAAACCTTCAAAATAACGTTCAGTAATGTGCCTTACTGGGGAATTGGTCAATTGTCACAGTGACAACATTGGTCACGTTGTCACTACACAGGTTGGCTTTGAGTGAGTGATGCTCCATTCTGTTTTGGCATGGCCTTCCAAAATGACTTCCAGAACATTCTGGAAGAGTCCGGTGACAGGCCAGGGAGCCAGTCCAGACAGGGTAGGACCCTCAAGGCTCTGTGCACCAGCCTGGGCAGAGGTGGATCCAGCTGACCCATGGATGCAGGTCTTGGCTCCGTCCAGATTACCATCACCTTGAGTTCATGGTCGCGCAGCAAAGCCTAGTGAGGACAACATCAGATTTACAAACCTTAACAACAGTGAACATTACAGTAGAAAGTACAAATATTTACTGCTATATATTTCATAGCCTGCTCTAAGGTATTGAAAGTCTTTCCGAACATGTTAATTCACCAATAGTAGGGTTGAGTTACAATGCTCAATGTGTCTGAAACGTTTTCAAATCAACACTCCAATCTAGCGTTGTATTTTCCTCAATCAAGTCTGATTTGAACTTGATTTACTGCTTCAAAGAGGGCTTAAAGTGACGGGGTGTGGGTTAACACCTTGTGAAGCTCTTTGAGACTGTAACTATGATCGTTTCTGTTTCTCTACCTGGATTCCAGCTTCCAACATGAACACAGCACTGCTGTTGGACAGGAAGTCACCTGACAGCAAACATACAAGGCATCTGCTCCTCTGTATAACCCTGACCACATCCTCTGTGTACGCTGCACCGCAAAAAACACACACACACACATGACACACACGCACACCACAGACACACACACATACCAAATACACACACACACACACACACACACACACACACACACACACACACACACACACACACACACACACACACACACACACACACACACAGAGGTTATCAGAATCTCTGTTCTCACAATTGCCATTTCAAACGTTTTTGTATTCTTGGAATCTGTACCTCCTCCTGGTAGCAGGTCTCTCTCCATCAAGAAGAGCCGGTAACCTGACCCCTCTAGAGTCAAGCGCAGCAGCACCTCAAGTGGTGTGTAGGACAGGGGTTCACTGCTCAGTGGAGACCCTGAGATTTAAAAAAACAAACAAAAAAAACATGAATAAATAAGATTCTAAGTTTTATCCAAAGAGATTTACCGTGAATTGTACATTCAAGTCATTGACGGTGCTGTGTCTAGGATAAAGGCACCATGATGAGGTAGTGATGTCATTCTAAATGGATGAGGTTCCTTGATGGTTTAATCAACTGTATTTAGTTATTTAGTCTGTCAAATTCATAACTTAGAAGTAAGATAGCCATTGTTATTGTTGAAAACTCATCCTCTTTAGAGCCTTTTATCCGTTCTAAGCTAGCGAGGTGTCATTATTAGAGGGCCTGTTAAGCCCTTTTAGACTGTTACAGTGATTAAGGGCTATTAAAATAAAATGTTATTGAATTTAATTTAATAATGCTGTCATAGCGGGCTCTTTGAAAGACGACTCAGTCCTTACATGAATATGAAGGGATCATTCTAAGGTAAATACACAAATTAAAAAATACTTAACTTCCTAATTCAATTTATGCCAAGTAATTTCACTGGATGACATTGAATCATACACATTGCACCTTAAGGAGAAGGTAGGGGTTGGATAGAAAGGCAGTACAAACGGGACTGGTTTGAACGGCCGTGCTGAGTACAATAACAAGTTGTCAAGAGTTAATTTGCTGCCGGATAGGCAGTGGACCACTTGGCTGATGTTGAGCAACACCCACAACACAGCTTCTTTGGAACTCTGGTGCTAAGGATGTGGGTATTATCTGCTTTTCTGAGAACTGTTATCATTAAGATACGGGGAGTTTGTGGTGTTTCTGAAGATTAATTTTTCCGTGGTGACGTGCCTTGCTCCCCGGACGGAGAGGGCAGAAGCGCGGTGTGAGTTCCTGTGCCGTCCTCTGACGCATGGCTCCACGCGTGAAACAGAAACACGTCGATGTCCTTGCTGTCTTCTCCAGGAGGGAATCAGCAGAGTGAGACAGGTGGAGAGTGAGACAGGTGGAGAGTGAGACAGGTGGAGAGTGAGACAGGTGGGTACAGACGGGATCACACTAAATACAAAGTGTTCAGGTTGAACAACTAGCGAAGTGTGAAAGCACGCTATGTGAGAAATGAAGATAGTAGGAATATCATAGGTGATGGTAGCTGTTGTCTAATTATGTTAGAGTCTCTGTTTGATTGTCTGTCTGTCCGCACGTTCCCACACGGAGGGTGTGTCCCTGAGGAACCAAGGAAGTGCAGTACAATTCCTTGGAGTTCCTTGGAAATGTTTTGTTCCTTGGAAATGTTTTGAACGTTTTGAAAAAGCAATGCAGGAGTTATAATAACCATAACAACTCAATATGTATTTCATCCATGTTCCATATTTCATATCATACTGAAATAAACACTATATCGGGCACTGTGTGTCTTGATGTGTGTGTGCGCGTGTCTCTGTGTGTGCCTCTGTGTGTGCGTGTGCCTCTGTGTGTGCGTGTGTCTCTGTGTGTGCGTGTGTCTCTGTGTCTCTGTGTGTGTGAGTGAGTGAGTGAGTGAGTGAGTGAGTGAGTGAGTGAGTGAGTGAGTGAGTGGGTGGGTGCGTGCGTGTGCGTGCGCGTGCGTGCATGCGTGTGTGTGTGTGTGTGGTAGCTCATCACCTCCTACATGGTCGCTGCTCTGCCAGTAAGACCTGTAGATGAGTGTGAGCTCCAGGGTGCGGAGGTGCAACACCACCCCCAGCCCAGTCAGCAGCACCACGCACACCACGGGGACGACCGCCCCGGTTAGCCAGTGGCCTGCTGTACCCCAGAAGACTCTGAGTTAGTATTACTCGATTGCAAAAATTTCAATAGTTTTTAATTGTATGCCGGGAAGGTTTTATTTATTAACTTTTTTTACTTTTATCATTTGGATTTTTATTAAGTCATTTCACATCTATAAGTTCTAATTTTCTAATCTCTTGTATACATACAGTATCACCTTATCTGACACTGTGAGGAGCCATTATATAACACATGACATTGGATCTGTTCGACTGATTAGTAATTCATTCGTAATTACTCCTGATCACACACACAAATTCCCACGGCTGTACGAAATATCGACTTTATCTAACATAAATAAACAAATAGTTGAGGTAATGGATTAAGAATAACAAATAGTGGAACAAAAAGATGAGGTCATGGATGAGATAATGCCGGAAAATAACCGATAGATGAGGTAATTGGTGAGGTAATTCATTATAATGACAGATGTTCTAATGGGTGAGGTAATGCATGATGAATGAAGCCCGTACCTGCGTCCCGTCTCCGCAGTCTGACGGTGCAGTTCGTGGTCCCCTTGGCGTTGGTGGCCAGACAGCTGAAGACCTGCTGCAGGTGGAGCTCTGTGACCACCTTGAGGACCGCCACCTGGGTCACCTCCGTATGACTGAACGTCGTTATTTCTCTCCTTCAGGAGCAAAGCCAATCATAGGATTCAGAAGATGTTGAACTCACAACACAGGGGGGGGGCTGGGGGAAATAGGCGGACCCCCTTGAGCGTTGTGTTTCGTATGTCAGCTGATCGCTTGGGAATGTTTCACATCTAAAATATGAGGAAACACTACGCCTTGCCCTGGCCATGATGAATACATCTTGTAGGTTTGATGTGCTACGCCCCTCTACACCCCACTGGCCTCGCAGTGGCAGTGCAATGGTCTCTGGGTGGCGCATGGGCACACAATCGAGTTAAAAGTGCACACTGTTTACACGAAGGGAAAACGCAGATATTTCCACGCGGTTTGGCCTCTCATTTGAGCGCCCTATGTTTACAGTTTGTTTGTTACAAGAAGACGCTCGTGTTATTCGTTGTTGTTGATTCTGATTGGCTTGACGGCGTATTTATGCGTTTTGATGTAAACGACAACTTTTTTGAAAACGATGTTGTGTGCACAATGTTATTTTTGGAAACGAAATCGTTTCTATAAATACCCTGCTACGTATAAACGTGGCCTCAGAAGGGGGGCTTGCTCTCTGTGTTTGTCCCTGTTCTGTTGGCATGTCTCAGCCCGTGCTCAGGTGTGCTGCATCAGTGGAGCTGATTAGGAGCACCTGGACCGCTCGTCAGGACCGGAGTTAAAGGCGACAGATTCCCCTTCCCATGGGGATGCTTTGGGTCATGGCTGGGACTGCTGGCTGGTCGGGCCACCTCTCTGGGATTTGTCTTGTCTTTACGTTTTGGACTTTGTTGTGTGTCTTAATGTCGTGTCCTTTTCATATGTTTAGGTAAATAAATCCCACTGGTTTGGTTTTTGTAAAAGGTGTCCTTTGATATTTGGGGTCAAGGGTGGTTTGTTGTAAGCCCCAGTAGGGCCAACTGGGGCGGAACAAATGCTATAGGTTCTATTATACAGGCTCTATGCTACAGGCTCTATGCTACAGGTCCTATTATACAGGCTCTATTCTTCAGGCTCTATGCTACAGGTCCTATTATACAGGCTCTATTCTACAGGCCCTATACCACAGGTCCTATTATACAGTATCTAATAAATATGATACAGGTCCTATGCTACAGGTCCTATGCTACAGGTCTTATGCTACAGGTCCTATGCTGCAGGTCTTATGCTACAGCTCCTATGCTACAGCTCCTATGCTAGAGGTCCAAAACTACAAGTCCTATAGGTCTTCGCTACAGGTATTTTGCTACAGGTATTTTTCTACGGGTCTTATATTACAGGTCATTAAATCTCTCTCTTTAAAGGTGTTTTTCTTTGTTCTCACCCTCATGTTTATACAAGGCCCAACAATCCTACACACCCCATTAAGGGAGAAACAGACAAGGTGATTGGAAACCATTAAAGGGGTTTCTGTTCATATCTTCCTCTGTACGTACGTCTGCTCCTGTTGGCCAATCAGAAACTTCAGTGCCTGGTCTGCCGCCGTGTTGGTGTACCACTGGACCTTGGAGGAAATGTTCCTCTCGAAACCAAACGTCACCTTGCACCGTAGAGTATGTGGCTCACCTTTGACAAGCAAATTAGGGTCAGTCAAACATTTAGTTGCTAGTTTAAGTGAGCAGAGTCTCAGTCAGTTAACTGCCCCATCCAGTCGGACCCAGGCATTATGACAGTAATCATTAGGCAGGCTGATAAAGTTAAGTATGGCTAAACTGGTATATCAAGGTATCGTTTGATACTGGCATAATTGGCCCGCTAGGGTGGCCATTTTGGATCTTTTACCTATGACCACTTCTTCAGTTTTGTTGCTGTTGGGATCCAGGATCGTGGGGGGGTCTTCGGTATCTTGGGCTGAAACAACAACATACACACGCACACACGCACACTCATAAGCACACAAAAACACACACACACACACACACACACACACACACACACACACACACAAACACACACACACACAGACTCAAAGAGACTCACGTATGACATTGACGTTGACGGCCCTCCTTGTGATCCAGAGGGGCCCGGGGCCACTTGCGTGTCGGTCACAGTAGAACACATCCGAGTCTTTGTCGGACACCGTGATCAGCGTCAAGCGGGGGCCCTCACAGCGCACATCCTTCCTCTTCTGCTTCTTTAGCTCGGAGATCGAACGGCCCTTCTGTGGAGAAGAACAGGCTTGTGTTGGTTCTGACCGAGTAGAGTGTTTGACACTGACAGAGAGTCGCTTTGGGTCAGGGACAATGTACAAAAGGCATTCGTCTTAGCGAGAGGAGATGCACTGTGTTTTATGGATTATGCAATTTTCCTTCCGCCATCCCAGCGCAGATACACACAAACATTGCAAAATAACAGTTATAATATTACATATAGTAAACAGGTGTGGTTGTGGTTTGTTCTCCTTTTGCAACAATCTCTTCATATTGTGCTACATTACTACACTGTTTTTCTTAATATAATGATCAGTACCGATAAATGGGATGATAGTAGTGGTAGTGACATGAGTAGGTTTTAATATCACCTTGTACCATGTGACCTGCGAGTTGTTGAGGTCTGGGTCGCCACAGGTGGAAGGAGGGCAGTCAATCCCCCCTCCCGCGCCCAAGGTCAGGGTCACCTGTTTGGGCCCCAGCTCAGAGCAGGCCCGCCTGGACCCCTCCAACACCTGGAGCTGGAGGTCCAGTAACGCGCCACTGAAGAGCAAACACAAACCCGCTTACTGAGGTACAGTAATGTACTGTGGAAGGGGAACACTCTCATCCTTCTCAATGACCCTAAAAGCACTAGAACACGCCTCACGTTCTGCATGCTGACAGAACAAGTCTAGTGAAGGGATTCCATAAAACCCTGAGTAACTCAGAATCCCAACAGCTTCACAGACCGACAGCCCCCTAATCCCAAACCCTCTGAAGGTCAAGGAAGAGCTCCCCGAAACCTAGAGGAAAAACACACTAGAGGGGACCCCCTCTCTGAGAGCTACAGGGGAATTGGGGTTTGAACCCAGAACATTTGGCTATGACTATCCTGTCCCTTATGTTCTCCACACTGTATCAGTCTAACAGAAGGAACCCTATCTATGTTCTCCACACTGGGTCAGCACAACAGAACCCTGGTTATGTTCTCCACACTGGGTCAGCAACACAGAACCCTGGTTATGTTCTCCACACTGGGTCAGAACAACAGAACCCTGGTTATGTTCTCCACACTGGGTCAGCAACACAGAACCCTGGTTATGTTCTCCACTCTGGGTCAGCAACACAGAACCCTGGTTATGTTCTCCACTCTGGGTCAGCACAACAGAACCCTGGCTATGACCTCAACACTGTATTAGACCAACAGAACCCTGGCTATGACCTCAACACTGTATTAGACCAACAGAACCCTGGCTATGACCTCAACACTGTATTAGACCAACAGAAGGAACCCTCATGTTCTCCACACTGGACCAGAACCCTGGTAACCCTGGTGAGGTTACCTCTCATTGCCACACGAGTAGTTTCCGGAATGATCTGCGGTCACGGCCGGGATCTTCAGAAGGTTCTCTGTGCTGACCGGCACTGGGTCCTCCACACCCGACCCTGCCCCAAACCTGGACCACCGCACATCGCTCCCAGGGGACACGGCCGCCACGCACTTCAGCTCGAAGGGCTCCCCAAGGACCACTCTGTAGTGATGTCTGGGTGGGTGTCTAACACTTTCTGGTGAGGGTGTTAAAGGTTAAAGTAGGCTTCATCTTTTCCAAAGTTTCCGTCAAGTATAAATCTGATAAATCTAAAAAATAAGAAAATCAAAATGAATCCATAGGAAAAATAATACTACAAAATGGAACTGCACAAATAGACTACCTGAGGTCCGCTGAGGCTGTATATCATGGCAGCATCCCTCGGTCAGAGCAGGGGTGATGGCCAAAACGAACAGGTGTGTGAGACCAACCCACCCCATGCTATCACACAGGGGGATGACATCCCCCGGTCACACACGCTGTGGACGACAGCGCCTTGTGCGTTGCCTTCTGCGAAGAAGAGAACTTCAGACTCTGCGCCGTTCAGCCTTGTTCATGCATTGAAAACTCTTTTCCTCGAACCATTGAAATGATTCACCACACGCTCAGACACACACATACAGACACAGCCACACACAGGCGCACGCACACACGCACGCACGCACACACACACACACACACACACACACACACACACACACACACACACACACACACACACACACACACACACACACACACACACACACACACACACACACACAGGTTTTGGCTTTTTTTAGGGTTTGATCTTGTGTTATTATTCTGGGGAGAGCTTGTGGGTGATTTGTTTCCTGTTGTGTTTCAGGCAATTCGTTTTCTCGCTTTCGGGCTGCAGCACGACGGCATCAGTGAGGAAGTGACAGTCACTTCGTGTGCGGTGTGTAAATGGAAGATTTATTCCGCCGGTTAAGACGTCTGGGGCTCGCTGTTGAACTTGACAATGGTTTGGAAATATGACAAATACCCGCCACTGAATTAACAAGATTTCCCTGTTTTTAACAATGAAAGAGCGATTCTTCAGAATTGAAAACGACAGGGGATGCATTGGGCGTCGTTAAAACTCAGGAAGCGCAGGTGTGCACATTCGATTTGTCGAAAAAATATGAAATGATATCATAGTAGTTGAGGGTTGGGGAATCTACTTTTCTAACCTTCTCTCATCCGTTGACCTTTAAATATCCACAATCCTCATCGCAATAGTCAAGTAAAATGTAGACCTATTTGTATAGTTTCACTCTCAAAGGGTTTTGAAGGTATATCATACTAAATATAAAGTATGATATACAAATGTCAAATTTCCCCCCATGAAGGACATTTGTATGGGCCCCTAGATATGGAGCACAGCTCACACCTTTTTTCCATCACTATTACAATATTTTGTTACATTTTACAAGGGGATACAATAATTAAGTCTTAATTAAGATTTCAGATTTCTCTGTAATTTTGTGTTATTTGAAATTCCAAAAACTGCTTTTCCCATCTTGACCCAAGCCAATGGTCCCATTTGCACGAATCCAACCTTAGTAGATTCCAAATCTCCAAAATAATAAAATGTATCATTGGAGCACTTAAACTCTAAATAGTATGGCCCTCAGGGAATCAAACATATGGGCCCAAATGCAACAGGAAATAGGTATATCTCCAACAATCAATCAATCTGTGATTTGGAGCATATATGGTGACCCTTACAGAGGTGTGGTTCAATTGCACTCAATACTATAATATATAACATTCATCTTTTCACCTGCCTCATATTTTAGCAACATTTCCACAATAACCTAGATCAGCCTCAAACATCCATATCTGGTAACATGGAAGTATGGATAAACCAAAAATAATAAAAGACCAAAATAATTATATGCAAAATAAGACATAACAGATATGTGGCTCCAGTCATTTATTCCAGGTCTCAAGCAAGGGCCAATTCAAATCAAACCAGGGGATATATATGATGACCATAATACACAACGAATAACTTACACATATAACGTACATACAAAATTTGTCATAACACCTGTTTTTATGTTTATGTTTTTTATGTTTTTACGTTTTCACAATTGTTATTTTGATGAGTTTATTATTGCTATTCTGCCATGTTTATGTAATCCTGTTCTAAGCTCGTGCTTGTTATATCTCTGAGTAACAGCACGTTTACCCTGTAGGGTCCTGTTGCTGCCTTGTTGTATGTCTTTACAGCTGTGTTTGTGTGCTGTCGCCTCTCTAACCTATCCTTTCTCACTGCCTCTTTCCCCTCCCCCCCTCGCAAACCATAGTATGCTAACTTCAAGTCTACAATGCTGTGCTAACCAGGGTTAGCCCAATGGGGCTACAGTTCTATACCTAACAGGGTTAGCCTATGCTTACTGGCGTTAGCACACTGAGTCTGCAAACCATGCTAACCCTAGTTAACACATGGTAACCAGGGTTAGCACACTGAGGGTGCACTCACACTAGGCCATCTGGCCGTGGCCGTGGCCGTTTTCACACCTAACCGTGCTCAAATCTGTCAGTGTGAGTGTGGCCAGGCCAACTTGGCCACTTGGGAGAGGTGTGCTGCTACGGTACGGGCCGCCACGGTGCAGATTCTAATGAGCCGACACACGCACACGCACGGCTACGCAACCTGAGCTGGATGACGTAATGGACATAAAACGGCGACGAGCCTTCTTTCCCATTAAACGGTAAACATGGCGTCAAGCGGTTCAACTAGTGAGTGTGAACTAGAGTGGGCTCTATCTGAGAACGGCTCCAAATAAGCAACAGACTCAGCAAAGTGCGAACTGTGTTCTCTGTGTTGTTGTCCATTGTTGTTAAAACTCTGACTGGCGGCAGACTTTATTATGGTCCATGCAGCGGACGCTTGGTGATGACGTGTTACGACGTGATGACGTATGTACAAGAGCCTACCGTGGCCAGGCCACAGTTGCGACGGCCAACGGCCACGGCCAGATAGCTTAGTGTGAATGCAGGCCAGAGAACAATGGGGCCAATTGAGCACGGTTAAGGTGTGAAAACGGCCAACGGCCACGGCCAGATGGCCTAGTGTGAGTGCACCCTGAGGCAACAGTTCTATACTCAACAGGGTTAGCCTATGCTTACTGGCGTTAGAACACTGATTCTGCATACACTGCTAACCAGGGTTAGCGCATGGTAACCAGGGTTGGCACATTGAGGCCACAGTTCTATACTTAAAGCTTTAGCCTATGCTTACTGGCGTAAGAACACTGTTACCGTGTTCCAATACCCGTACTTCCATGAGTATACTTAAAGGAAGTATACTATCCGTGAGTACGAGTACGTTAATTTTTTAGATGTGAGTGCTCTTCCAAATCGAGAACTCCGTGGTGCACTAACCGGAAATTACGATCACGACTGCCGCTGCGGCTCCTCCCCCGCAATAAACATCCCGCTTTGAACGGTGAACTAGCAGCTATAAAAAGCTATAAAAACTATAAAAACTACAAAATGACTCTATTAATGCAGGCTATGTGGAAAATGCGCCGACTTTGGCTCAGCCTGGCTCTGCCTCTTCCGCTACGTAGCTAAGATGGCTGCCGTTGAGTACGGAAAGTGTCCTTCGATCCACACTTCACGATTAGCCCGTTTTGAGTACGACATCCGGGTCCTTGAAGTATACTTATTTTCGCCGGATCTGAATTGGAACGTACTACGTACTAAAAATTTGGAAAGTAAGTACGGATAGTACGGGTATTGGAACACGGCATGAGTCTGCATACTATGCTAACCAGGGGTGGCACACTGAGGCTAAAGTTCTATACTCAACAGGGTTAGCCAGATGCTTACTGGCGTTAGAACACTGAGTCTGCAAACCATGCTAACCAGGGTTAGCACACTGAGTCAAGAGCGCTATGCATGGCCTTCAGCTTGCGCGGGGCGGGCAGGTGGTATCGTAGGTTCTTCCAGAAGGACGAGGAGAGAGGCCGAGAGCAGGGTCCCCCCCAGGTGACGGAGCTCCCAGCCTTAGTCAACAGTCTCAGGGACTCGGGTAAGGCTCTGGAGCCCCCCTCCTCTGGCTGCTCCACCGAGACCTTCCGGGGGGTCTTGGTCCGGATGAGCAGCAGGCGGCTCTTCTTGTCCACCAGGGCAGAGTGGATGGCGCTGGGCAGGCCGTAGCACAGGGCGGGCTGGTCCTCAGCGCTGGGCAGTAGCACCACCCGACGGCTCTGCAGGATGCACCGCATCACTGCATCCGCCACGGCTGGGGCGGGGAGAGAGACAGGGTGGGGGGAGGGGTAGACGAGATAAGAGTTCTTTACTCATCCGTCTGGGCAGTGGCGCAAAAAGTGGGTATGCACTATATGCGGCGCATAGGGGCGCCGCACCAGAGGGGGCGCCAAAGCGACGGAAGTAAAAAAAATTGAGTCGGCATTTCCTGTTTTTAACAGCGTTTGTGTAACAGAGAGACGTCACTGATAAGGCGCCCCCCCGCTCCTTCGCCTCCCCATTCTCGCGTAAGAATTCAAACTAGGAAATGGTTGGAAACGAATGAGGTGACAGCTGAATGAAAAGCGCAAAGCATCGCTAAAAATGCCGGAAACGTAAAATGAATTGAACTGAGCAATCTGAAAGGTCAAATGTTTTGCCCTGCACTGCTGAAAAGTCGGAACGGTCAAATGCATGGCAGTGCACTGCTGAAAAACCTGGAAGAATTGCATTACCTGAAGAAGCAAAGTGCTGAAATACATTGTTACAAAAGCTGGAAGCTAAACAGTAATACTTTCAAAGCTGGAAGATAGTACTAGCTGTAGTAGTAGTAGTAGTAGCAGTCAGGGCCGTAGCACCAAATCCTGGGCCCCTATACTATAGGTACTGATGGACCCCCTGCGCCAGGTTGTTGACGGGGGGGGGGGGGGGGGTTGTGCGATTGTTGACGGGGGGGGTGGGGAAGCGATTGTTGGCGGGGAGGGGGGGGTAAAAAAAAAAAAGGTAAGATAATTTTTTTTTTTTTTTTTTTTTTTGGTCATGGGCCCCCCCTCTGCCTTGGGCCCCCCCACAACTGTCCCCTTTGTCCCCCCAGTCCGACGGCCCTGGTAGCAGTAGTAATGGTAATAGTAGCAGTAGCTGAGGTAGTAGTAAAATTAGCTGAAGTAGTAGTAGTAGTAGTTTAAGTAGTAGTAGTAGCTGTAATAGTAGTAGCGGTACTAGCTGCACAAACGATATGCATATATGAAAGGCATGGTATAGATTGATGTTTGTAGAAAGAATTATAATAATCCCGCCAGTTTTTTTTTTTAACCAGACGAAATTGTATGTAATGTAATAATTCTATCTAATGCTAATTTTTCCAGCCTAACGTGATTTATAGGTGTCCAATTGGGCGTGGAAAGTCGTACAAAGAAGTCCAATTTGGCGGGAAAAACTGCCCAATCTGGCGACACTGCCTGCACGTCCTCGCGCTCTAACCTATAAATCAATGAGACCAACTGAAAACGAAGCCGATATGGAACTGATAATGTGATCATGAAAAAAGTATAAAGGTAATCAAAAATGGTCCGATTATTGAAGATACAAGTGTGTTGATTTGTTAAACATTTGAACGAAGGTAAACGGTTAAGACTTGACCAAGTTACGAAGTCTGAAGTAGTTGAAGTGTCAGAATGGGCGGATAGCTCCGCCGCCCTCCCATTGACTTCCATTGTAAAAAATAATATTTTAAAAGTACAATAGCTTAAAAAGTATAAAATATTTTCTTTATTTAAGAAAGAAAGAAAGAACAAAGCCTAAGAAGAACAATAGTTGAGCGCTCCATGAAGCACTCCCCTAATAATATTTTAATAAGGAATATGGAAAATCTATATTTTTGGTCATATGGTGATCACTAAACACACCTTCCCCTGGAGACACATCCCGATCCTGGAGACACAGGCGGTACCCCAGCTGTTCTTCCAGAACGTTCTCCATCCACCTCCGGTCCTCCTCGCTGAGGGCAGTCTCCGTTTGGCTCGGATAGGTCATCAGGTACGCGTCGTAGGGCTTCCCATCTGTGGACCAATCGGATGAGAGTTTCATGTGATGAAATGTGACGAGTTAATGTGTGGTTGCCCAACTTCTTTGGGGTGGGATGGGGAGCTTGAATGTCCAAACAGAAATTCAAGGCACCCCAGATTCAGTAAATACTAGGAAATTATATTTACTAAGATATGTGGTTGGCAGGTTTCACAATATTTCACTCAGACCAGTTAGTCAAGCCGTATTGCATGGAAAGCATATATATATTTGGATATCTATCAAAAAAAAACAGGAAGAAATTCAGCAAAAAAGGTTTGATGCATTAAGTGGAACAATTCATCAATGATGAAGCTAATCGTGATCACTGGTGTCTCCACCTGAGACGTTGCTATGGCAGTCGAGCTTGTCCCTCAGTAAGAGGGTGAAGGGGACTCTACACCAGTAGAAGACCAGGCCGGAGGAGACCACTGCTAGCATGGCGAAGAGCACAGCCAGGAGGGCCACCCTGAGACTGGAGACCGGCACATCTGGGATGCAGAGGAAGAGGATGGAGGAGGAGGGAGAAGATGGAGGATGAGGAAAAACCACACAACATCACGACACATGCTCAAAGATGTTTATCATGAAAAGGCCAAAGTACAAGGGTCACATGAAAGACAGGCAAAATCTTCCCGCACAGATCTTATATGTAATTATTTGTATCGCTAAGTCTCCAAGGGCTTCAAAGTCCCACATAGAATACCAACCCCATGACCCTAGACCCTTTAGGGCAAGGACATAACTGCTCGAAATCCTTTGTTACACATTCACGAGGTAACTTTGTGCGTTTATGTGTGCTGTCTGTTTGTTAATATATTTATTCATCCGTCTATGTGTATCTAAATCAATGCTACTTTCAAAAACCATTTCCCTTAAATCTATATAGACATATGTCATCCCATATCTTCACTAATCAAGTGGTGTGTTCTACCTTTCAGAGCCAGAGTGATGGAGACGTTGGAGTGCTTTCGCGTAGACTCCAGCTTACAGGTGTAAGTCCTTGAAAGTTGGTCCGCTGTAACCTTCTGGAAGACGAGAGACGTAGTGATCTTTCGTTCTCCCTTCTCGCCCTTCTTTCTGTCGGGAGGATGGAGGAAGAGAAAGAGGAATAAAGAAGCGGGAGGAGGAGAGATAAGAAAAGGGGAGATGAGAAGAGGAGACAAGAAAGGAGAGGGGAAAGAAGGAGAAGGGAATAGGGAGCGACATTTAAATTAGAATTGAAAGATGCAGTGTTTAGAATTTACTGGTGAGTTTGCCAATTGCAACCAACCGAAAGCACACCAATGGGTTTCCTTGATAGACTCCTAAATTGTGTTTAGTTATTAAGTCTTGGAAACTATAGGTCATAGTTTACAAGCGAGCTAGTGATTATGCTAGAAAAAAATCAAACACTTCCTATATATAACTCTTATTTTCATGGGATTACACACAAATTAAAACATAGATGAGTATACATATAAGTCTTTTCTGATTGAGTGCCACTAAATTCCACACACTTCAACGTTAAGTTAAATAAACAAAACAGGAATCTGCGTGTTCTTTATCATAAATCATAAAATGTGTACATACACGTGTTGGTTCCTGCTAATACAGAATGACTTACTCTGTCTGGTTAGAGTAAACTGACTGATTCTGGTCGTCCTCCACAAACGACTTCCCGTCTAACCAGTACGAACCATCAAACATGTTGTAAACCTCCACCTCACAGGGCACCACCAGCTGGGAACCTGGGGAGGACATGCACACTGGGTTTCCACACATAAGATGATATCATACCAGTACTTTATTGATCCCGAGGAGAGATTCAGAGGTAGCAGGCGAACAGACAACAGCACACATCGGTACAAAACCGAACACAGACAACGGCAATTACAATAGAAAATACAAAAATACAAATAAGGCTCAAGGATGCTCTTGTTTTGGATTGTAACCCTGATGGCTGCAGCCCTCCTGTTAGCATCCTAACCCCTACCTGCTCTAAATTACATGTATCTGCATTCACTGTACTTGGACTTTGGATAACATCGTGTCCTAAATAGTAAAGGGAAGGAAGGTCTTCCCTAAGTGATCTGTGTACACCTCCCCTGCGTTTGTGAGCAGTCTTACCTAACTATACCGGGTACACCATCCCTGGTTTGTGAGCAGTCTTACCTAACTGTACCGGGTACACCATCCCTGGTTTGGGGGACCAGATGCGGGGGATTGAATCCGCTGAGGAATAAATTAAGCTTAAAATATGACGAAGGCTACAACATCCATCAAACCAATAGTTATATATTTATTTGTTTTTCTTTCGCAAAAAATGTGATACAAATATAGTAACCTCTTCCTTTCAATTTCTTTTTTCAATTTCCCTTTTGCTTTCTTTATTTTTTGCTTTCTTTCTTTTGTTTTCTTTCGTCCATAACTCCCTCACCTTTTAGTTGATTTTTTTTTTTTAATCCAATTCTGCCAAATTACATTATGTCGGAAAGCCACTTTTGTCAAAAGTGATTTAAAAGCAAGGCTGAAAACAAGCAGAATCCCAAATGTTCCCACCAGGCTAAAAAAATCGAGATGAATACCACGGATGAATAGAAAGGACTAATAAATAACTGACCTGGCTTTTTGACCTTGAGCATCACGGTGCTGGTAAGGTTATACAATCGTCCGCGATACTGATATGACCGGCGGCAGGTGTAGACGCCCTCATCTTTCTCCGCCACTTTTTCGAAATAGCCGTTAGAGGAGTCCCCCTCGTTGTCCTGAAGGTTTGGGATTCAGAAAAAAGAGTGATTGATTCAGCTGATACGTGATCAATGGTATTACATTAAATCATTATGGCCCACCTCTTATCTTTTGACCCTAAGAACTACTTGAGCTGAATTGGACAGCCGAGTAAAGACCTACAGTGAATTATAGATTGTTCTAGTTGTCATTAAGACACATGGATCAGATTAATACAGAAACATGGGAGGAGAGGAGAGGAGAGGAGAGGAGAGGAGAGGAGAGGAGAGGAGAGGAGAGGAGAGGAGAACACTTGAGAGTTACCTTTTGCCACACTTTTCTGGTGAGGAGTTTAAGTGATGGGATAAATGAATGCAGAACCATGAGAGGAGAGGGGAGAGGAGTGATGAATAGAGGAGGGGAGAGGAGAGATGAGGAGAGGAGAGGAGAGATGAGGAGAGATGAGGAGAGGAGAGGTAAGGAGAGATGAGGAGAGGAGAGGAGAGGAGAGATGAGGAGAGGAGAGGAGAGATGAGGGGGGAGGAGGAGGGAGAGGAGAGGATAGGAGGAGAGAGGAGAGGAGGGAAGAGGAGAAGAGAACACTTGAGAGTTACCTTTTGCCACACTGTTTTTTTGAGGAGTTTAAGTGATGGGATAACCAAATCCCTCGGGCAGAAATTTTTCAGGTTGCAGGATAACCCTTTTTCGCAGTCTTTAACACGGACCTCCTCCTGTCTGGTCGGGCTCACAGTCAAAGTGTACCAACAGGTGGCGTTGGAATTCCTGTTCCATCCAAAATAATCCAGTTACCAGACTTTTACACTCTCTTTGTTTTACAGTATCCAAACTAAATGTCACTGTTTTTATTTGTTTTCACACGTTCAGAGAACACATTTAGCGAGGATAGCTATTTACCTTATGTACCTTCATGAAACTAGAACATGCTGTATGATATTGTTGATTTAGAAAAATTATTAAGCAAAATAAATAGATTATACATGTATTAAGAAAATATTATATGAAGATAAGATAATACTTTCCCAGACGGGGAATATTACACACATTGGTTAGAGACAAATAAATGAATAAATAAATAAATAACACAAAATCAATAATAAATAAATGTCTATCTGTCTATCTGTCAAACACAGATCGGCGTAATCATACGACCGGGATAACCTCAATGTCGATATTCTTATCAGTGACCATTGAACGTAGCTAAACGTCTTATTTCATTTTCCACTTGCTCTTCAAGGATGCCCTCACCACGGGGAGCAGGAGTAGTTGCCCTGCCTCTCCACGGACGCACTCAGCACCACCAAGTCCCCGCTGGGGTCCCCCAGGGCGTCCTCGTCCGGGTCTTCACGACTCTGCAACAGGGGCCGCTGGCTCTCTGAGGGGTGGTGATGGGTCCAGGTGATGTTGGTGCCCCCCGGGAGGCCGCGTGTGAGGCAGCCGCACTTTACAACGAGCATTTCTCCCTGCGTTGCGGTCAGCTTTCTGTGCTGGTCCCCGAACGCGCTGCGGAGACCTTGGGAAGAGTGAGCTCTTGTATAAACCTCCATGGTTGTGATTGGCTCGGGGTTCCTCAACCTGTTTTGAACTTCAAAACTTCTGATATTTGCGTAGGCTAATAATCTTCCACGCATGCATCACTTTCTGTTCTGTCTTTCTGTCGGACTGTCCGTCTGTGTTCTTCTCGGGTTTAGTGAGTAAACTTTAAAAGTTGTTAGTAACTATTAAACTATTAAAATTATTATATAAAAGTTCAATAGGCCTACCTAGTATAGCCTCCAAATCTGAACTAACCAGCATGCGCGATAGGTAGGCCTACTATTATTCCAATTGTGAATTCAAGTGTAGGCTATTCACTGTGTAATAATATATTATTTTATTTTCTTTTTTTGGAATTAAGATTAGAAAATCTTACCTTGAAATGATAGGAAATACAACACCGCAAGGAAAAGAGTTGCCATTGGTACCAGAATATCCAGAAGACTAATAGTAAAACTGAAAGGATCTGTTAACAACTGAGGCAATATACTTCGACTACAGGGTCCAGAGTCCCGTGATGTATGCCTCCCTCTTTTGGAAGGGAAACAGATTTAGAAAAGACCTCCCACGTTAGTTTCTGATCAATGAACGCTGGCGGAGAGAAGTAGCCACCCACACTTTCGCGTGTTGACATTATGATGGGGAATTCACTTTCTTTTTCACTTGTGTGGAGTTAGGTCACATTCGTTTAGGGTGTCCAGACATACTCTACGGGTACAGTCCCGATTTTGAGTTGCGTGACCCGAGTCCCGAACAAAGCCTGAGGGGACGATAAAAAATCCCGGTTTCCGCCAACCACTATGAAATGTCCCCTTTTGTCCGCAATTACATGGCCAACGTGGTTATTATGAACCGATCGTTAACTAAAAATCACATGGAAACATTAAAGCATCCAGCATATGATTTTATTTTCAACAATGTGTGAAGGCATACGCAACATACGCAAGCTGGGCGGAGATGTTTGCGCATTTCAGAAGTTTGCCGTGTGTCTGCCTGGCACTAATGCTCCCGTTGAGCTGATCTTTCCATAGTTAACAATTATGCAAATCGTTCACCTCCTCATCTCCTAAATCCTCAAACAAATATGTGAAGGCACATTTGAAGAGCGCTTGTCTCTGTGCTCCATGAGGTTGACGTCTCTCACACAGACAGACAGACAGACAGACAGACAGACAGACCACACACGTTTTGTTTTGTTTTGTTTTTTGAAGCTTCAGGCTAATTCATAAAAATATAGATAGTCCCACACGACACTCATTCAATATCTTATCATATTTTCTCTCAAATGTATTTCTCCCATAAAGACTCGATCACCGATAAGTATGAACAGGATTTATTTAAATAACGACATTGGAATATTTTGCATGGTAAATCTTTGGCATGAGCCTCGTCACTGATCCAGGGTGACGTGCGGACTCGGCGTATCCTGCCAGGACTAGCAGGGGCGGAGCCTTCCCCTGGACAAGTAGACTGAGGCCGACCTGGTGGTGGTGGGGTGGATGGAGGTGCGTCGAACGAAGACCTGAGCAGCAAAGACATATGTTAGACTACTCTTTATAGAGCAGGTGTAGGCAGGTGATTGGTAGCTGGTGATTGGTGATTGGCGGCCAGCCGCGCGTGATTTGAGTCCTCCTGGTAGAACTACCAGCAAGCTTAACATTTCTCCCATAAAGACTCGATCACCGATAAGTATGAACAGGATTTATTTAAATAACGACATGGGAATATTTTGCATGGTAAATCTTTGGCATGAGCCTCGTCACTGATCCAGGGTGACGTGCGGACTCGGCGTATCCTGCCAGGACTAGCAGGGGCGGAGCCTTCCCCAAAAGAGAGGACGTAGGCCTTCGCCAGAAGTAGGAGATAACTCGGCATGTCCTGCCGGGACTGGCAGGGGCGGAGCCGACCCCAAAAATAGAATAGCGAAAGGGGGTAATGAGACCATACATACCCGCGTAGAAGAAGTGGACAAGGATCTATACTGCTTCTGGAAGATAAAAGGCATACCCAATATACGACATATTAAGAGTCAATCATACATACCATATAACGATAAGCTTAAAACCGTCAGCGAGATCGATGAATCACGTAAAAGCAGTCGACTTAAAATACCTCAGCGAGATCAATTAAAATTTAGAGCACTCTGCAGCTGTTACGCAGCGAGCCACGAGTGCTTTCGTGCTGTACCAACTGCCGTGGTCGATTCACTCTCCGGGGTCGCTGCGTGACCCGAGTGCTTTCGCGTTGAACCACCGATGTGGTCAACGAACTCACGAGTGCCCTTGATGTGCCACCGACGTGGTCACGCACTCACCGGTGTTGCTGCAGCAAATATTGTGAAGTTCCGTGTTGAACACCGACGTGGTCAACGAAATCACGAGTGCCCTTGCTGTGCCACCGACGTGGTCACGCACTCACCGGTGTTGCTGCAGCAAATATTGTGAACTTCCGTGTTAAACACCGACGTGGTCAATGAACTCCGAGTGCCCTGCACTTGAGCTTTTGATATTATGCCACCGACGTGGTAATTAAATTTGCATGTGCCTGAGTAGTGCCCACCGACGTGGTCAACGCACTACCAGGGTTGCTGCAGCGAACGTGGAGTTCTGTGTTGTACCGCACCGACGTGCGCAACGAACTCACGAGTGCTTGAGTTGTTCCCACCGACGTGGGCAACGCACTCACCGGATTTGCTGCAACGAACGTAGAGTTCTGTGTTGTACCGCACCGACGTGCGCAACGAACTCACGAGTGCTTGAGTTGTTCCCACCGACGTGGGCAACGCACTCACCGGGGTTACTGCAGTCAAACCATGAGTACTAGATAACGTGCCACCGACGTGGTCATACTCACGAGTGCCCTTGATGTGCCACCGACGTGGTCACGCACTCACCGGGGTTGCCGCTGCAACCTTGAGTTTTATTTTCCTATTTTACGCCACTGACGTGACAGCGAACTCAAGAGTGTTTTCTAGATGATCCACCGACGTGGTCACACTCGCCGGGGTTGCTGCAGGTTAACCTAAGTTATGAAACCGAATTTTGCTTTATGAATTTAGTACCCGATAACCACCACCACCACCAGTAGTTGCAAATAATGTCGCTTTTAGCAACGAAAATAATGACAAAATATCGTCATCACGAACCTTTATCGCGTGAGAAAGAAAAACAAACAAACAAAAAACAAACAGGACGCAACGTGCATGCTGGGCGTGTGACAATAGCTGTAGTTAAATACATAGTGCAATATATTGTGGCGACTCCTACCCCCTGGGGAGTCTGGGTAATGGGGTTTTCATAATGTTGTTTGGGGAAAAGGGGTTTTGTCTTTAGATAACTTGTTTATGTTATCAGGTTAAGTGGGGTTAACGGGTTTGGGGTTCTTTATTGTTTGTGTCTTATTTGTGATGTGTAGTGTGATCGGGACCATTAGTGAGAGTGTTGTGTGTGTTGGTCAGGTGTGCCGTGTTTTCTGTTGTGTTTGAATAAAGGCAGCTCTCGGGGTCGTGCGGTGTATTGAGGCACGAGAGTTGCGCCGCCATTTAAACCTGGGCTCCCGTCTCGTCCTTCCCGCGCTGCTCGCCACATTGGTGTCAGAAGTGGGATTTGGCCTGCGCATGCGCGGGGGGATTTGAGTTTCGCGGTCGAGCACATGGACAACGCACCCTGCGCTATGGGAGCGCAGCGCCCCCCTGTGGACACGACCGGAAGGCCCGGAGGACCGGCGGCTGCCCACCGCCCCAGGACAGCGGTTAGGCTGCCGAAGTTCACCGGGGTAACGCAGTTGGAACCATACCTGGCCCAGTTCCGGCTTGCAGCGTGGCATAACGACTGGGGTGCCGAGGAGGCGGTTGTCCACCTTGCCCTGGCGTTGGAGGGGACGGCAGCACGGGTGCTGCTCGACCTGGACCAAGCGGACCAGCGAGACCTTCAGGCCCTGATCCAAGCGTTGGAGAGGCGGTTGGGTGAACGGGTCTCCAGCAACGAGAGCAAGCAGTTGCTGGCTTCTCGCAGCCGCAGGGAGGAGGAGAGCCTGGGCGTCTACGCTGCTGACGTCCAGCTCTTGACCCGACGCAGCTACCCGGAATTCAACGCGGCTACACGGGAGGCCCTGGCGCTCCACGCTTTCCTGCGGGGACTGCAGCCGGAGAGTCTCGGGCAGCATGTCCGCCTCACCGCGCCCCAGACCTTCGATGCGGCTCTGGACCAGGCGGAACGGGCTGAGGTGGAGCTCTGCCGCCGTCCTGATGGTGCATCCGTGGACGCGGCTGGGGCAGCGGCCGCCCCCGGCACAAAGAACGTGGAGGTCAGGTCCAGGCAGCGGAAGGGCCGGGTCCGGACGGCCACCCTTCCCGCCACCGAGGCGGCTGAGGCTTCCCGTGCACTGTGGCGGCACGACAGGGCTGACCTTGAGCCGCAGCAGTGTCGGCAGCTTAGGCTGGTCGAGGAGTGCGGGTGGACGGGGCAGCGTGCCACCCACCCTCGTCCCAGCCGCCGGCGTGGCCGTCGGAAGGCCAGACGTCGGAGGGCGGCGGAGGATGGGGTGCCCGAACGGCGCTCCAGAGCCCCCCTACAGCAGAACCTGGTGGGGGCCCCGAAAGAGGTGGTTCCCGACCACCACACCCCCAGGTCCTCTGCGGACAGTTGGAGACGGGCGTCCCAACCCGAGGGGAAGGCTGCACCTCAACGGGGCCACTACTGGCAGGGGCCAAGGCGGCGGCGCTGGCCCCCTGAACACTCGGGACTGTGCATTGGGTGTTGGGGTCGTCGGGACGTCTGACCCCTAAGGTGGGGGCTGTGTGGCGACTCCTACCCCCTGGGGAGTCTGGGTAATGGGGTTTTCATAATGTTGTTTGGGGAAAAGGGGTTTTGTCTTTAGATAACTTGTTTATGTTATCAGGTTAAGTGGGGTTAACGGGTTTGGGGTTCTTTATTGTTTGTGTCTTATTTGTGATGTGTAGTGTGATCGGGACCATTAGTGAGAGTGTTGTGTGTGTTGGTCAGGTGTGCCGTGTTTTCTGTTGTGTGTTTGAATAAAGGCAGCTCTCGGGGTCGTGCGGTGTATTGAGGCACGAGAGTTGCGCCGCCATTTAAACCTGGGCTCCCGTCTCGTCCTTCCCGCGCTGCTCGCCACAATATTTCGATAACACTAGAAAGAATATAGACGTAACTAAAACGAATAGACTAAAATAACAGCTAGACACTAAGACTAGAATAACCCTGGAATGGAAACAGGCCGCCAGAATAGTGTTGCTTTTGGCAATGAAAATTATGACTAAGAGTCGTCATCAACAAGCCTTTATCGCGTGAGAAAAACGAGACTGGACGCAACGTGGATGCTGGGCGTGTGACAATAGCTTTGATTAAAAGCATAGTACAATATAGTTGGCGAATAAAACAAGACTAAAAAGTGTTTTACGAAAATAAGACTGCTAAAATGTCTCTTCATTTTCGTTGACCTAAACTAGGCGATAAAGACTTATAACGTTATTTTGTTCAACTGGAACTTCAACTGTTCCAGACATAACATCAATTTTCAACCGTTTACCTTATTTAACAAAACTACGCACTTGTAACTTCGATAATATCTAAATGGAATTACGATAACACTGGAAAGAGTATGAATGTAACTAAAACTAATAAAAACTAAAATGACAGCTTGACACAAGACTAGACTAACACTAGAAAGGAACAGGCCGCCAAAAACAGCTATGGTTGCAAACGTGTAAAACCTGTCTTAACCGACGTTAGAGAGCATCGTGTGCGCTTGAAGAAAGAACCTTGAACTCGACCGGATGTAGGACGTTGAGTAGGCTACTGTGTTGTACCGCACCGACGTGTGCAACAAACTCACGAGTGCCTGAGTTGTGCCCCAATTGTGCGTTGACATGGTCAACGCACTCACCGGGGTTACTGCAGTCAACCATGAGTAATAGATAACGTGCCACCGACGTGGTCATAGTTACGAGTGCCCGAGTTGTTACCACTGCGCTTTGGCCAACGCACTCACCGGGGTCGCCGCTGCGAACCTTGAGTTTTATTTTTTCCATGATATGCCACCAACGTGACACCGAACTCAAGAGTGTTTTCTAGATGATCCACCGACGTGGTCAAACTTGCCGGGGTTGCTGCAGGTTAACCTTGAGTTATATAGCCAAATTTTGCTTTATGAGTTTAGTACCTGATAACCACCACCACCACCACCACCACCAGTAGTTGCAAATAGTGTTGCTTTTGACACCGAAAATTATGACTAAATGTCGTCATCAACGAACCTTTATCGCGTGAGGAGAACAATGCTGGTCATATGACAATAACTATAATTAAATACGTAGTGCAATGTTGTTGGCGAATACAAACGAGACTGAAAGTGTTTTACAAAATAAGACTGCTAAAATGTCTTCATTTCCGTTGACCTAAACTAGGCGATAAACTGTAATACGTTATTTTGTCCAACTGGAACTTCAACTGTTGAGACATAACGACATAAATTTTCGACCGTTTACCTTATTTAACAAATCTACGCACTTGTATCTTTGATAATACCTAAACGGAATTTCGATATCACTGGAAAGAGTATGAACGTGACTAAACTAATAAAAACAAAAATGACACCAAGACTAAAACTAGAATGGAAACAGGCCGCCAAAAACAGCTGTAGTAGCAAACGTGATAAACCTGCCTTAACCGACGTTAGAGCATCGTGTGCGCTTGGAGGAAGAACCATAAATTCAACCGGATGTAGGATTCGTAAGCTGTGGAAGACCGCCTTCCCAGCCGTTTGATAGACGCGACCGGCAACCCTTGTTCAGCGGCTGTGGTTGCCGCTCCAATCCGGGAGGAGTGGCCAGTGTAAACAGTGGCGCCTCCAGAAGATTATTCCAGGGGTGGCCAATGGGGGCCACAGCAAATCTATAAACATCCCGGCCAGCGATTGTTGGCCGGGGGGGGGGGGGGGGGGGGGGACTACATTATAATATAATCTAGACTACATTATATATTTTAAATAAATATGCATAATAAAAATTGTCTTAGGGGTGGCAAAGAATGATTTTGGGGTGGCAGTAGCCACCCCTCGCCACCCCATGGTGGCACCACTGAGTGTAGAGGGGAGATGGTAGGCCGCACCCTTCTACCACCGTCGCGAGATGGACTCTGAACCACCCTTGAGGCATTGGCAGGCCGCAAATAAACAGGTGATTCGGGGACGTGCATTGCCGAAGCTTGAGATAAAGGAACATGGAAGCGTAAGGACAGAGAGTTGTTGATTCTTGAAATGATAATAGTAACAGCTGCTCCTAGGCTATCGCTTTTAGATGGAAAAATGCCTTGCAAGAAGAGAAGGTGACATCGGCGAAAGTCAGGCCCCGTGTAGGGGAAAAAGTCTGAGTAGGAGACGTGTACGCATTTGCGCATGAACGCAAGAACGCATAAACCCGTAAACCCGTATCACGCGTAAACCCGTAGAACGCGTAAACCCGTAGAACGCGTAAACCCGTAGAACGCGTAAACCCGTAGAACGCATGAACCCGTAGAACGCATGAACCCGTAGAACGCATGAACCCGTAGAACGCATGAACCCGTAGAACGCATGAACCCGTAGAACGCTGTGAGAAACACCGTCTCGAGTAACAGTGGCCAACACACATAAATAATTGTAATACACCAAAATTGTTAACCGTCATACATAGCTAAACAAGCAAATGAAAAATTAAATACCCTGTGTAGGGGAAAAGTCTGAGTAGGAGACATGTATGCATGGACGCATGAACGCATGAACCCGAGAACGCATGAACCCGAGAACGCTGTGAGAAACACCGTCTCGAGTAATATGTTAAAATAAGGATGAAATCTCCCAGCTCTGAGAGAGCACACTAATCTATTTGAAATATCGAGAGTTGGAGTGGCCTACACGCGTAAATAATTGTAATACACCAACATTGTTAACTGTCATACATAGCTAAACGAGCAAATGAAAAATTAAATACCAACGCGACCGAAGCTATTAACAATAAGACTATAAATAATAATATAAAATTATACCATAATGTACCTGTTCTTTGTCTTTGGATCTTTTGAATAAATTGATCGATATGTGAATCGCATCGCGAGCAGAGGAACGTGAGAGTTAGTGAGCAGCAGCTGAACCAATCTAAAAGTCCCTTCGTCAATAAAAACCTTAGTGATATTCAGTTACCACAGTGCCTAAAACCCATCAACTTCATTCATGTTAAAGTGAAAAACCTCAGACACAAGAAGTTAACCGAACAGTGCACTAGGCCCTCTCGAATGCCAGGCCGAAACAACATGTCTCGCTACGACTCCTTTCAGCTGCCCACCCCTCCTTCTCCAGCAAAAAGTAACAACAGAAAACGGCTAATAAAACGCTTGAGGTGGCATTATGAAGAGAAAACGTACACATTTTTTAGTACACGGTATAAAGATAATTATGAACCTTTGATTGCGAACGTAGAGTTCTGTGTTGTACCACACCGACGTGTGCAACGAACTCACCGAATTCAACCGGATGTAAAATCCGTATGCTGTGGAAGACCACCTTCCCAGCCGTTTTGACGCTGCTTTGTTATCGCAAAACATGGTTATACGTTAACGCCGCCATGCTTTGCCCCACAGAACGCTAGCTGCTACGATAGGGTAAAGCTCGAACAGCGCAGACGACTCGACCCGAGGGCAAACGTGCCAGCTTCGACTGGCCATCTCTCAGCAAACCATTGCCCTTGGAAGAAACCCCCTAACCCGACCGAGGGAGCCGCATCCTGAAGCTGGACTGGTAGAGCTGTGAGAGAGAATACGCTGCGGGGGCTAACGCGGGGACTGCAATAGCCATGGTAGCAGGGCACGTGCCAGGTGCGTAGCCTGTGAAGGCGGAGGAAGCCGAGCCTGATGGTTGCTGGAAGTAGAAAGGCGCCGTGGCGACTGACGACAGCGGGTTGGGGGCCTGGACCCGTCCGGGAGTTCCGCATGGTATTTCGACGGCGTCCATCCTGGCGCCAAATGCTTTGCACCAACTCGGCGAGGGTTTGTAGAACCAGGCGGATGTCCGTGTTGGGAACTTCTTGGTGGTGTTGTTGAGGATACCGGGGACCGAAATTAACGGCTTTCTGCGCTCACTTGCCCGGACCAGAAGTAGTAGGCCGACCAGCACGAATCCAAAGTTATGACCTCTTGGTGTGTATTAACCGACGTAGCAACTAAGCGACGAGATATGCGAGATAATCAGAAGCACAGTAAAGCAGCAGCATGCGTCGAACGAAGACCTGAGCAGCAAAGACATATGTTAGACTACTCTTTATAGAGCAGGTGTAGGCAGGTGATTGGTAGCTGGTGATTGGTGATTGGCGGCCAGCCGCGCGTGATTTGAGTCCTCCTGGTAGAACTACCAGCAAGCTTAACATATCTAAGCCTACAAAAAACATATATGATTTTTTCCCCCCATTACCATTGTTGTGAGCATTAGATGATTTGCCTCAATATCAGAATAACACCCATAGGACAGATAACAATGGTTGGTGGAATGACATAAAGTAGGTCATGCAGGGTAAGCTTATCCAGACTCTGCAAATCAAACTGAACTCATTTTATAGTGAGTTTTATAGGGAGGACCCCCAAACCCCCCCCCGTCCCTGACTGTCCCCCAACCACAAATGTCATCACCAGCCGCCACTGGTCCTACGTGTTGAAATTGAGCCTATTATCTGCGTCACTGACCTCACCTAACTGCACTACAGTCACACGGAAAGTACTTTAGTTTCAGGAAATCTGGTCACCATATTAGTCAGCTACCTGGACAAACGGTAGTAGTTTATATTATATACTGTTTGGGTCCATTCCGATCTGAACACACTTCCGGTTGGGGAGGGTGGGGGTGGAGGGGGGTATCCCTATTCACAGGGGCCACATCCTGTTTATGATTTATGACGGGTCATAAAATCCATTGTGTAGGGATGACAGGTGTAATGCCAGTGGTGAACCTGCAGGGGTCGCTGGGGTGCGGGATCTGTATAGACAGACACTTCCTGTTTATGTTTTATGGCGGGTCGTAAACATAGTATAAAAAGGGGGCGACGGCTGCTGTAGGGTCCCCGCATTCATCAAGTTGTCTGCAGTATTCTTTTCATTCGACATGGACTGCTCATCAGAAGAAACCCATAGATCAGATAGTCCTTATTGTTTGTATAGGGGCCCTCGTACCCCGTCGCCGCTGTCTTCCCCCGCCATGGACGACTCTGTGTCGAGCAATGAGGACATTGAAAACCAGATGCCTGATGGTATGTCCAACGCTAGTACGCCTGTGTCTAACTATGTCGATAGTTGTGGAGATGCGGTACTGCTTAATGCTCCACTCAAAAGAACGAGGCCTGTTTTAGGCTTGAGAGACCGGAGTGCCGGGGATTCATTCACCCACGTTGGCGAATACGGCTTGGAGTATGTAATATCATGGGTCGATGGCTGTGTTATTTTGAAAGTTAAAGATTGTGCTACAGAGTGGCGGATGAACGTTCACGAGTGGAATTTTTTCTTGGATAATTTATGCCCCATGCTAGACGGCGACGAGGGTACATGGCATGGGGGACCCCATGAATACCGTTGGACCTTTCAGTATGAACCGAGGATTCAACATCGTTTGGCATGCACCTTTCAGTATGAATCGAGGATTCATCGCATGGATGCAAACTATCATACGAAGAGACCACAGGATTTCATTTTTTTCAGACGCGGTGTTGATACAGACGAGCTACCACAGTGCTATGATATGCATTGCATCGGTAGCTCTCCTCTACGCGCCAGTGTTTTAGAAGCTGCTGATTATTTTGATAATGTCTTTTTCATGCAGTGGGCTGATCTGTCTGCACTACGTGGAATTTTTGCAGAGATTGATTCTTTGGCTAAGACGAATGAAGAACCATGGAGCACAACTGATGATGAATGCCGAATGTGCCTGTTTGAGTCGTCTGGGTTTGATGATGGGGTACATGGTGTGTTTGAGTATGTTTAGGGTTATGCTAGCATTAGAAAATGCCCGCAATGTATAAGAAGGTGGAGGGTACATACTAGTAGTATTAAGGGTGTTTTATTTTCCTTTTTTAAATGTGTTTTTGATAGGCTATACCTTATTTTAATATGTGGGTGTTGTGTGTGTGTTTTTTATTTTCATATTCTAATGGTATATTTTTGATACGCTATGCAGCACAGGTCAATGATGAACATGTTCAAGGTGGGGGTGTGGCTATGGAGACTGCTGATTTAAAGGCTGTGCAACCCGGACCCCACTGGCTTCAAGAGTATGCCGTCTATCTGACCGGATTGAATCTGACCTTCCTACACATCGGAGAGGACAGTGAGCTGGAGGTGGACACTGCTGTGAGAGACGACGGATGGCCTGTATCAATACAGATCCGTTTAAACCCTGCATCGCTGGCTGTTCTGCGATTTACCACGGGGGTCTGTGTGGTGGCCATCATCAACCATCAGAAGCAAGCGGACTGCTGGGGATGCCAGTGTGATTGCCCAAGTCAACGACGCCATTCATGCCTACAGGGAGCGACACATCATCACTACGAATCCCACTACCATGACATTTGTGTCATCCTGGACAGACACCCCTTCCTGTTACTTTTAGAAACTGTTCTAAAGAAGACTACAGGGTTGACTGTGTCCCCCGGAAAAATCTATGGTGTGGTCGAATCTTATCTATGTGATTTAATATGCAATACCTATAATACCGAAAAACTGGATTCATTGACCACCGAAGGTGTGTCCGATGAACATCTGCTTCTGATACATGAAGCCATACAAATGTGGCGCCCTACATTGTCATTTTGCAAACCAAAGCCTGGTGGTGGTGGTGGGTGGCGTTTATAATGGGTGTGTTGTTTTCTTATGCCTATGATGCGGATAGCAAGATTGTATCAGATAGACTATCCGTTTTGATGTATGCTGCCATAGAAAATGATACGTATGTCCAACATAATGCTTATATCAAATGTACGTATAAGGGCTGGAATGATCTGGTCATGAAATTCTTGTGTGATAAACCTACTGATCAAATGTTAGCTGAAGTATTTACCCATTTCCCCGATGGTGACTGTTTTACCGTCGGACATGTCATGTGTATATGTGCTTTTGTATCGGATGTCTTGAAGTTGAATAATGCCTCAAACGCCGAGGGTATTAGAACTGCTAGAATGATGGCTTGTAAAATGGTGCAGAAAAATAAAACTGCATGTAGACTTTATCTGAGAATTGTTTTGAGTGGACAGACATTTTAAATAAAAGGATGGATAACTCTGATCAGTGTTTCAGTATTCGTTTTTTGTTGCATGCATACGACATGGATAAACGGCTGCATAAGACTTATTATGATCCCTCCGGACCAGGGGGTTACGGCGGCATCAATAAACTAAGAACGGCCCTCGCGCATAGTGAGGGTGCAGTACCTCCACTAAAATATATCAAGAAATGGTTGCTGAAGCAGGATCCCTACACCCTGCATGTACCTGCACCGATACATTTCCGCCGAAATAGAGTATTGGTTAGTGGAATAGATAGACAGTTCCAGGCTGATTAAGTGGATATGGCAGAGTATGCATCCGAAAATGATGGTGTGCATTTTCTGTTGACGTGCATCGATGTATTCTCAAAACATGCATGGGTTCGTCCGTTACCATCCAAGAGGGCTATCGACGTCGCTAAAGCTTTTGATGATATTCTCGGTGAAGGGCGTACCCCCGATAAACTGCAGACTGACGCTGGCAAAGAATTTTATAACAAGATCTTTCAGCGTTTGATGGAGCGGTACAATGTCAAACATTTCTCTACATCTAACGAGACCAAGGCCAGTATAGTGGAACGCTTCAACAGGACTCTGAAAACCCGCATGTGGAGATATTTAACAGCTGCCAACTCCAAACGATATGTGGATAAACTACAGGATATGGTCCATGCTTATAACCATTCATATCATAGATCGATAAAAATGACCCCGGCCAGTGTTGATAAAGATAATGAGAAAACAGTGTTTAATACGCTATACAAAACCACTCAAGAGCCGATGGTGGTGTTTAGATACGATGTTGGTGACACGGTTAGAATTTCAAAAGTCAGAGCTACATTTCGAAAGGGGTATGAGCAGACGTTTACAGATGAATATTTTGTAATATCGCAGCGCATTGCAAGGTGTCCTCCAGTCTATAAGCTGCAAGACTATGCAGGTGCCCCTGTCCATGGAACATTTTACGAGAAAGAGCTGCAAAAAGTTATAGTGTCTAAAAACAAGGTGTATAAAATAGAAAAGATTATAGATAGAAAAAGGGAGGGGTCTAAGAATCTGCTATATGTCAAATGGCTGGGGTGGCCGGAGGCATTCAATTCGTGGATAGCTGAAAAGACACTAGTCGATGCGTAAAGAGACATACAAGAGACATACAATCCATTATAACCAGAGTGTACGATGGATAAGGAGGTGTCTGGGGGTTTCTATGTGACTCTAGCGAGTAATGCATCGGCAGGGATCTACCCGCAAAATAAGATATGGAATTTTAGAACTAAATTAGCAAAATCTATACACACCAAGCAGCCCTATGAAGTAGGCCTAATTGAAGCTCAGTACCCATGCAGCTGGCATAGTTTTCCTACCGAGGACGCTACGATGACCGTTCACGATGGTAAAACAGGTCATAGGACATCATGTCTATTAGTTGGTGGGCTTTATGAGAGTATCGGATCGTTATTACTACAAATCAACAAGACTTGGACCAAACATAATCCTGGCAGTAAAGTTATACTACATCATGAAGGTATTAGAAACCGCATTTATGTAGAAGGAGACGATCACCTATCTATCGTCTTTAGAGGAAAACTGGCTGCTATGCTGGGTTTCGATACAGGTGTCAAGCTACATGCCCATAAATCGTATGCAGCATATGCCCCCCATCCCACCGATATTCACGGGGGGTGTTACAACATGTTCATATATAGCGACATTGTCGACCATCAGCTGGTCGGAGATCGTTATGTACCCCTGCTAAGGAGTATTAATATAACCGACACCAGCAGGAGACACTGCATTCACATGTTCGACAAGCCGCATTACGTACACGTAGCCCGAGACCCTCTTGGAGATATTGAAATCGATCTAAAGTCTGACCAGAATACAAATATAAAATTCACATACGGCAAAGTGATACTCAAGCTGCATTTTAGACCTGTAAAACAGTAGCATTCATAGCCCCATCTATAGGGATGAGGGGGTATAGACCGCCTTACGACGAGAACAAATATGTTCAGTATTATTTAAACCAAGCAGGGAGTGGGCTACCTGGCTATGAGGGTAGCAGCACACAATATGGTGCTGGCATCGGTGGGATGTTCCGTAGCCTCTTTAGAATGGCTATTCCGTTATTTAGGCGAGGGGTTAGTATAGCAAAGCCTCATCTGAAGACTGCTGCTAAACATATTATAGGCGACGTTATGACCAACATAGCCCATGCTGCATCTACGCCCAAACAGCAGGGGGCAGGCATGAGGGTATATGCCCGAAGAGCAACAAAGTATCCGCCTATAGGATGTGGGCGTACCCGTGCACCAGCACGTCGTCGTAAACAGAATAAAAGATTGGCATCCATCAAAAAGAGAGCCAAACCTAAAGGGATCAGGAAGGGGGCAGCCCGTCGTTTTAGAGGGACGGCTAACGATATATTCATCTAGTATAGCAGGAGGGTTGAATAACAATGGCGTTGCTACATAACATGTCAGACGAATGCATTAAGAGCGAACTGGATCTCTTCTCCCTGCCTATGACGCAGACTTCGATAGAAAAAAGTACATATATTGAAATACCCCCGCTATCAGCGCTAACAGATGGTGGCCCCATAGAGTTCTTTGTATCGGCCAGTAGCGAAGACTATATGGATCTAAACAATACGTATTTACACCTGGGGCCGGTATTTCAAAATGATCCGACAGGATTAATCCACCTGGATTGGATTAAATCCTGATCAGATCCTGAAAACGGGTATTTCAAAGCAAATCTGATCTTGAAGATTCAGATTCAGATTTGGCAATCCAATCCTGCCTTTGATCCGGATTAAAAGCTGCTGTTGAGTATTTCAAAACTTAAGTGGGAAATCTGGATCAGTTTGATCCTAAAAATCAGGATCACCCTGATCCCACCTCAGAGGTGGATTTGAGGGAGATTACATGTTAAGATTTGAACAGTTGAAGTGTAACTGCTCCCAAAGTTCTTTGTTTAATACAACTAAGCTTCACTGCTGTTTGATCAATGTTTATTTCCTTTTCACGTTCCTTTTTTTTTTCTGCAAACATGCACGCTGTTCACTGCAATGCTTTAACAAATCGGCGTCAGAAGTGCAACACAGAATAAACATTACACTACTGCGTGTAAGTGACATTACAAACTCCAATTAACAAGGAATTATGAAGGAAAAACAATGTGATTTATTAAACAAACAGTGTTAAACTATGCAGTATACATTTCAGTCTTTTAACTGCTTTTCCAGCAACTGAATTCTTAACTTCACTTCTTCTTGTTTAAGAAGTGTTAGTTTGATTTGTTCATTTGTTAGAATTATTTGTTGCTGAGCCCGTTCCGTTTCCACCTTCAGTAGTTCATTGTAGCCATCCCCCTTCTCAGCTTGCCTTTTGCGCTTACATGGTGGTGGTGGTGCCGGTGGATTCCACACACACACACTTAATTTTCATAGCCAAAGCTCAAAAAGTAATGCCATTTGGAGCAAGTCTGTGCAAGTCTCTTCCCACAGACATCTGTAAAGAAAATCTAATATTAAGGTTTTAGGGCTGTCCCCTTTGTTAACAACTGTTTCCTAAAAAGATATGTACAACACATTTTAAAATCTACACACAATGCCTTGCGAGTGAATGCATTCAAATGGACTGTGGACCGCGACATACAGACGCTAGCCTATTTACTAGCTTGTTAGCTCCTTAACACAGGAGTCAATGGAGCAGCGTTAGCTCGCATTAGCGCGAACTCTGCTTAATTAGAGATCGCCGAGCTCTTCTTTCAACTTTGTGCTGATTTACATAATTGGTTAACTCAATATAATGATTGCCTTTCATCTAGTCTGAGGACGCATCAACACTGGCTAAGTTTATACTTTAATTCAGAGACAATAGTTGAGCTAGCTTCTCCTTTTTCTGTAAAATGTTGGCTCCATTTCCTGTTTCCAGTCTGTGATCCAGGGGGCGGGACGGATTTGGACATCCCAATCTGCCGGTATCAGGATCACTCTGATCCAATCCAGCAAAGTTTTGAAATACCGGGATAGATCAGGTTGATCCGTGGCTGAGGACAGGGGGATTTGGTTATCCGGATCATTCTGATCTGGATTACAAGTTTTGAAATATCGGCCCCTGAGGATCAAGATTACTAATCCTGATGGAACAGACTTGGCGCCGGCGGCACCCGTTGGACTGATTAACTATCCAGGATGCACGTTATTCTCCCAAGTAGATATTACTCTGGGTGATAGGCTTATCACCCAGTCGTCAAACACCTATCCGTACAGAGGCATAATAGAATGCCTGCTAAACTATGGAAACGGAACATTAGACACCCAATTTGGTTGTGGTCTATTCCAGAAAGACACACACGGACATATGGACGAGATTCTTCCTGGAGGTCTCAATCTAGGCTTAACGACAAGGAGTGAATATACGGGGCGAAGTCGTATAGCGGAGCTGATATCCCCTATACACGTCGATATGTTTTTTCAGGAGAAACTGATGATTAACGGAGTTGATCTCCGTATGAGATTCATTAGAGCAAAAAATGATTTCTGTCTCATGTCCGATGGTGCTGTGGAATACCGTGTCTCTATAGTGTCTGCAAATGTTTTCATTAAAAAGGTATCGGTAGCACCAGGCGTCAAGCTGGCACATGCCCGTGCGTTAAACCAGGCTAACGTTAAATACCCTGTTGATAGGGTATGTCTAAAGAATGTATCCATCGCTGCGGGCAGCCGTATATGCACACAGGATAATCTATTTCTAGGACAAATACCCAAGATGGTTATTATAGGTTTTGTGAATAACGAAGCATTCACAGGGAGCTATGCCAGGAATCCTTTCAGATTCCAACATTTCGGCATTGAGTTCTTATCCCTATATTGCGACGGTCAAGCATACCCCTCTAAGCCCTTTCAGCCTGACTTTAGAAATGGCCTCTATACTCGAGAATATTTCCAGCTCATTCAGGCTACAGGTCGTCAGCTCAAAGATAGAGAAATAGCTATTAACCATAAGGAATTCGGGGACGGGTATGCATTATTTTGTTTCAACCTTGAGGCAGATGAGGGCTGTGGGCAACATGTATCGCTAGTCAGAACAGGGAATGTGAGGCTAGAGGCACGATTCAGAGCAGCACTGGCTACAACGGTCAATTTGATATGTTATGCAGTTTATGATTCTGTTATAGAAATATCAAATAGACGGCAGGTGCTGTTGGACTATTACTAAAAAGTCGGTGCGATATGAATACTATAGAGCTAACAGCAGTGTGTCAGAAAATGGCCCACAAGGCATATTTTCTCGGCGCGTTACCGTGTAATCACCTACCCCGGGAAATTCATCAGAGACCTGTAATGATGGTGGTCAACACCGAACCTTCGCATATGGCCGGTGCACATTGGCTAGCCATCTATATTACAGATGAGAAACAGGGGTACTTTTTCGACTCCTACGGTAACCCTCCCTCATACTCTGAGTTTCCTGAGACCATACAGTGTTTTCTCGATCAGCACTGTATAGATGTTGTTCATTCTACACAACAGGTCCAGGATCCGTCAAGTACAGCATGTGGGCATCATTGTGTTTTTTTCTTGTTTAATATGCAAAAAGGGGTATCCTATCATAAGTTTTTGAAAATGTATGGGGATAATTTACCCCGTAACGATGAAAAGGTTTATGACTTTGTTAACCGTGTACAACCTAATGTCTGTAATGAACATGATATGACGTGTGTGCAGTCATGTGTATGCGGATGTAACATGTAACACGTGTTGTTATGTTTGTTTTCTGTATTGATAATAAAAAATACAATATTTTGATTACATTTTAGTCGTACTGTTTTCTTTTATTTATTTTTTTACGGATAAAACATACATTTAGATACATGATTTAAAATGGTAACCACCCGGCCATATGCATTCCAGGGGAAGTATTAGATGACAATGGCTGCTTGCGTTTCCTCCTTTTATCAGACGAGACAGGGACGGAGGCCATCGCATTGTCGTCCGTAGTGACGGGACTATGCTTATACATGTTTACAGTTTGTCTGAGCTGCTTATTAGGGATAGACGATAGTGGTATATTGTTACTGGCTAAAGATTTCAGAAATACATTCCAGCCCTGTGGTCTGACAGATTCGACAACATGGTAAGGGGCGGTAACATTCTTTAACAAATCAAACATATGGGACCCCTTAATAGTTTCGCCTCGTAATATGATCTCCCCCTTGTCCGTCCATGAAACATTTTTAGATTTCTTTAAAGAGTCCAGGATATGTCTGGTATTGCTCTTGCTTCTGACGGGTATATGTTTCATTATATCCTTATAAATATGATCGCCGGTGCCATCATCGTCATCAACACCATGCCGTGCCGACATAGGCGTATGAACTGGGTCCCCCTCAGCAAGTGACAGAGTTAATTCTCCGTGTTCGCGTTGCCCTTGTTTTATCATGGATAGATAACGCTGCAGGACCGCTCCGTACCTGGCCGCTTTTTCATATAGGTCTGTATCGGGAGTGTTCAACACCATCGCAATGGCCTTATCCAGCTCATTTTCAGCAGTCTGTCTAACAGAATCCCTGGGTTGGGTATGCTTTAAGGCATCGAGTTGATGTTGAGGAACTAGATACATCTTGTGCGTATGATCCATTATAATCACCCGCCTCTTGAGAACAGGCTTGTAAACAACGGTATGGCCACAGACAGTAGGGGTAGAAGAAATCCACCAGTCTGATTGATTAGTCTTTTCTTTCTAGATATTAGTACATTTTTATTGGCGAGTATTCTGAGGTCCTTCTTTCGTCTACGCAATTTCGTATGCTGGCGTGGAGTCAGAGGTATTTTGCCCTGTAAAATGTTCAAGGCTATTTCACACAGCGAGTTGATAAAGTCGGCGTTGGCTGTCCTGAGGATAACTTTACGCTGAGCCGGAGGGGCGCTATATAGTTGCTTAAGACGCTCACGGTTTCTACTTATACGTGAGGACATGGTCTTTTGGGCTAATCACTTTGACTCTCTGAGTGTATACAACATGTCGGTCTGACAATATATCTGTTCTAAGTCTCATGTTGTCCGGGGTCATGGCTTTAAAGTCTACAAGCAGATAGCCGTAAGGCATGTCGGTAGCGTCGTTGAAGGCTTCTAGAAAATATTTTGTCTTGCATGGAAACATCTGTTTGGCTATCAACATAATCTGATATTTGTCACGAGGGTTCTTAAACAAAACCATGTAATTGGTATTTAGACTAATTGTACGGCTGGTTTTACCCTGCATAAATAAATTCTGAACCAGATACATACAGCTGAGATTACGATGGTGTACATATTTGGTAAAAACGTACTGAACCTCTATATTATTGCATGCATCGTTCATCAAGTCGTCAATAATGAGCAGATTTCTAGTATGGACTGGTAAGATTGCATCATCACATAGAGATTTGGGGATCCCTTCTACAAAGTGAATGTTCCTTATTTTAAGCAAATCATCATATATGGGCTGCCAGCATGAGTAAACATATACTATATTTTCAATCTTTTCTGAGAATAACCGATCCATATTTTCAATGACTGTTTTGACAAAGTAGGTTTTGCCGCTGTTTGAAGGTCCCGATACTACCATGCTGAACGGGTGTTGAAGTCTAGGGTCGAACGTTGTGTGTACAGCAGCCATCTCTGCGGTCTGCGTGCACCCCCTCTGATGGACGGATGTATTGTGACCATAGAACCGTGAAACATTTGACAGTTAACATTCTTTATTAACACCGACATGATTATTAGCACAGTCATTCATCATTAATACATGATGCATAAAAAAAAAAATGATTAAAATAAAAAAAAAGATGAAAGAAGAGAACATGGATCATTTGAAAACAATAAAAACAAAATAGCTAATAGCATGAACATGAAACAATTCTTAACACAATATGCATACCCCCCTCAAAAATATAAAAATGAATAAAAACATGGATCATTTGAAAACAATATGTAAAAAGAAGAAGAAGAAAAAACATGGATCATGTGAAAAAGAGAAAAACAATAAACAAAATGGTTAATAGCCGTAAGGAAGCGTGGTGTAGTCGGGGAAGACCCTGCGTTTGTTGTAAACCACCCTAAGCCGTTTAACTACAGTAGCATTTTTAAGCAGAAACCTAGTCTTATCTCGCTGGATGGTATCTACGGTGGTGGTGATGTCGAGGGTTTGAGGCCGATGGTTGACAAAATCATCCAATAGACATTTCAGGGTCTGCTGGGTGACCACTTCAGCATTTGCCGCATTTAAAGTCACCCCTTTGCTTTTGACGACAGACTTGTGGGCACGGGTGTGGTATGCATAGCTTTTAGGACCTGTTGAGACATATTCGCTAATGTAATCCTCCTGTTCGGTACCATACAGATCACCATCATTTAGCTCGTCGGTCAAGTCGCCCAGATAAGGGCCTAAAGGGGGTACCCAATCACCCTCCTTAGAAACAAAAATGATGCTGTCTGTGTCACAATAGAGGACACGTTCCTGTAGTTTGTCTAGAAGATCGTAGAGCATGAGCCTGGCATGGGCGGTGGTCACAGCCCCCACAATCACGTTGACATCCCGTGCCCTCGCGAGACGTGCATCTACATGTTTCCATTGTACAAGGGCTACTTCATCAGAGATAAAGCAAAAGTGACTAATGTGATAGCTATCGCTAAACATGAGCTGAGTGAACCTTTCAGGGTCAGAAATTAGCTCACACGTGGGTAGGTCTGGGCGTAGTGAAAAGCGACCCCACAGACTGTTTAGAATCAACTTGTTGCAATTACGCATGGCCTTGTTCACACACATGTTGTTGTGATCCAACTGTATACCCTCCTTTGCCAGATAGTTTTGCACATACGCTCGCTGTTTCTCCGCAGTGTCCACTGTGCTGGGGTATCCTGAAGCCTCCTGTTTACGCTTGAGAAACGTTTTGACATACCCTTTAAACAGAGTCTCTGACCGTTTGGGGTAGTGCCACACCTCATGCATTTGGATTAACACGTAACCCATTTCGACCGCTTTTTGTAGCTCAAAAGTCACCCAGGTGCCTGTCAGAGCCCGTTCATCGTTGCTGTGATGACACGCGTCTGTCTGATTGAGCTCAGTGGCACATGTACCACAGAGGGGAAACATCAGCTTTCCATGACACCTATAGGGGAGCACAGGATGGTAAAGACCTCTGGGGGGCAACACGGTGCATTTGATGATGCCGAAATACCCATCCAAAGGACCAAAATTCCTGAAAATGATCTGGGGGTGCTCTACAGGATAAGGACAGCGGGCCTGTACTGTGGGGTAGAGAGAGGTAAAGTCATAGTAGCGTATTTTCTCACCGGGCACGGCCTTGTGATACATTTTGATGGCGTTGGTGCGACCCCCATAGAGAGAGTCGCGAGGATCAATCCTAGGTTGTATTTTCAGAGTAGCCAAGAATGCCTGCACTGCAGCATTGGTCTTTTTCAGACGGTGCCACTCACACTCCCACATGACCACAACTCTTAAACCATGATCTCTTTTGAGAGCCTCGACTTTGAGGTGAAACTGCACCCACAATTCGCCATAGGTCTTCCTGAGGACAGGGTTCTGGTGGCCAGCGTTGTAGCACTGTTCACACCCATGATAAAAGCATCCTGCAAATTCATAGGCTGTGTTTATAGACGGTGCATGTCCGTCTAGGAAGAATGGTCCATATTTAGCCTCTCCATGGTTGAGAGCATGCCGAATCTCCATGTTATTGGAGTGGGATAGATATTCAAGCCACTGGATGGATGCGCATGAGAACGACTTTTGCTTTTTCTGATAGACACCCTCGTAGGTCAGTGCCAGGACGTTTTTCTTCAAGAACGACTTTTTGAAGGTGGCCATGCACGCCGAAGCCAGAGTGGCATAGGACAAGGGGTCTATAGTGGCACACTCTATGAAATTTTCCCTGTAGATCCTACACGCCTTGTATAGGATCCTCACGTCGTTGACACAGTAGAGACGCAGCTGTTTCTGAAAGTCAAATTTTTTGTGTCGCACAGATCTGTACCAAATAGCGAAATCTGTCTTTTGATCGCTAGTCATGGAATCATATCCATAATATGAGATCTCAGGGTAGGCACCGACATAAGACTCGTTGGCCCGTGTGTTGAATTTATGAGGAAAATAACCTTTTAACATATCATCAAAATCCAACGCCGCCGGTGCATTAGCCAATCGCATGGGCAAGAAGCTAAATGAGTCGACCCATCTCTGATGGTAGGCGTCATCACGCATCAAAATGACTCTGCTACCCTTCATGACTAAAGTGGGTTTAATACCCTGCTTGGTCATGTAATCCAGGACGATATAGTTATCAAAGCCCGACGCGTTGTGTGCCACAAATGTATACAACGTATACTCCCCTCTTCTGTAGCGTTTCACAAACTCGCTTACACAACCTAGACCTGTAGCATACCATTCTATGCCTTCAGACGTTGTAGCTGCCACACAGTTTGCTTCGTGACGACCATCATGCATGCGCGTTTCGAAATCATAGTATATGTATTTATTAGGCGGAGCGTCGACATCAGAGTCATCCGATGGACCCCCGCGACCACCCCTGCGTTTCTTTTTCTTTTTCTTGTCGTACGGCTGGATATAGCAATCATGTACTCCATCATCGGGCAACGGCTCCCCACAGTTACGACACTTTGCATCGCTGCATACGTGACCATTATCGTCACCTTCCTCATCCTCCTCCTCCTCCTCCTCCCCCACCCCCTTCTTCTTCTTCTTCTTCTTCTTCGATATGATATACTGTCTACAACAACGATCGCAGTATTTGAGCTTTTCACAAGGTATCATGTCATGTTTGGCAGAATGCTTCTTGTGTGTGTTGTAGCAGACCAGCGAGCGGCATATACGACTACAGTCCTTGCACTTTATCGTACGACCTGATAGTCTATCGCACACTGTCAGACACACATTGCAATGGATCGGGCATTTGTGTAATAGAATTCCCTCATGGGCCTTGTAGCAATATTCACACACATATCCCGTACCAAAGAATGCCGTTCTGTTCTCTATGCAATGATAGTGGCTATCATGGAGGTACAGCCATACTGTTTTAGGATGCTGGGCTGTATGTGTCTGGAACATCTCCAGCTTCCTGAATGTGTCATTATGATGAAATATCAGGATTTTAACATCTAGATGTCTCTCAAATTTGGAAACATCCGAGAAACCCACAGAGTGATCCGGGTCAAACCCCAGATCACTGTGTAATTTGCGAGCCGCCTCCAAATTAGTCTCTTCGGACGCTGTGTCACCCCCGGTTACCCCTTCATGCAGAAAATGTGTCATGCATAGTGAGAAACACAAATTGTTATGAGTATTACTCGGGGTGTAGAGACTTAGCTTCTTCTTGTGTATGATTTCATCATAGGGAATGTTTTTTAACTTCAAACGTGCCCCACCCCGTTTGTTGTGGACCCCTGTGACCACCAGCTCTAGCACATCATCCGTCAGACCTGTGTCGTTGCTCTGTATGACTTGGCTAATATGCTCCATAAACAAATCCTCATTGTAATCGTCACCCGTTACGAGCACAGCCTGTACATCAGAGGCCAATGAAGGACCTCTCAGCACCACGTTTAAGACACTACCATCGGCTGCACTTTGCGAGCAGCTTGTTATGACATCTGACAGTCTCTCCCTGATCAAATCAGGGACCTCCTGTAAATTTGCAAGGGATATACTTCTCAGGTCAATGGACTGTCTAACCTCAAAGCCGTTAAACCGGGGAAATAATCTGGTATGCAACTCGCCATTATCTTCCCCCGTTACAGCAGACACCTGTGTACCATCATAAGCAGCACCATCACCAGCACCTCCATCCCCCACACCGCTACCGTCACCACTGTCATCATCGTCAACAACAGCATCGCCATCACCGCCACCACCACCACCCCCCACGCCACCACCACCGCCACCACCACCGACCTGTATATTCGACTCTATAGGGACCCCTGCCACAGCCGGGGGGTCCTGAAAACCCTCGCCAATCCCTTCATCACGTTGCGACCCATGCAATACATCGATCTGTGTGGATATGTATAGACTCTCTTGTGCACTATCCAACCATCCCCGGACAGCGTTAAGTACATCTTGCGTGTTTGACCCCACATACACCACACCCCTCGACTCTATAGGGACCCCTGCCGCGGCCGGGGGGTCCTGAAAACCCGCGCCAATCCCTTCATCACGTTGCGACCCATGCAATACATCGATCTGTGTGGATATGTATAGACTCTCTTGTGCACTATCCAACCGCCCCCCGACAGCGTTAAGTACATCTCGTGTGTTTGCCCCCGAATACAACACACCCCTTGTGTCTAAATCTCCTGGTGCCTCTAGCCCCACCACGTCATCTAGACATGGTTCGTTCGAAACATTTATCTGTGCTGCCTGATATAGAGCATTAGCCATGCTACGACCCCATGCATCAGCTGCAATTAACACCCGTCTAGTTCTATCTACGCCAACACATATTTCCCGCCTGTCTAAACAACCTTCTGCATACATGCCCCCACCCACCACATGGCCTATGCCCGACAAATGAGACGTATCGCCGGTTGCGTCATACCGCATTGTCATCTCTTCAAGTTCTAAATCCATAATGCTACCCCCACTATCAGATCTACGCCGTCTCTTGGGATTACCGTCTATAGATTTGAATTTCCTTTTTCTAGGGTTAATGGCGTTATGCATAGTGTACGGCTATAGTTTTTTTTTTTTTTTTTAATGCCGATAGATAGAAAATAAAATAAAATATATATATATATATATATATAAAAATTATATTTAAAAAAAAAAAAACGTTAATTAGTCAGATATTAAATGAAAAAAAAGTTTTATTACATGCAGTTTAAAACAAAAAAAAATACCCTCTCCACAAGATAAAAGAAAAAAACAAAAACACAAATCAAATAATAGCATTCACCGAGAGCTTTGCTAGTGTGTCACTCATCACAGACATCTCGGTACACAATGCCCTATAGGCATCCAGGTTAGCTTTGCAAGTAGATTCCATTAACCATAATTTTCGAGCGGTTTTAGAAGCTCTTAACGCCTCTACTGAGCTAATTCTCGCTATGCCCTGCGTGTTGCCTCGCACAGCTGCCGCGGCCGCCAAATGCTTACCACAATGGATTTTATGACCCGTCATAAATCATAAACAGGATGTGGCCCCTGTGAATAGGGATACCCCCCTCCACCCCCACCCTCCCCAACCGGAAGTGTGTTCAGATCGGAATGGACCCAAACAGTATATAATATAAACTACTAACGGTCTTGTTGTGCTGTCGGCTTTCAGAATAGAAATGGCAAAAAATTCCCGAAATGAACTGTTGCCATAATAATTGTGTATTTTTCCAGGGAATCATTAATCGATCTGGAAAGTCCAGAATTTATTCCATTTCTCCATCTTCCAGGAAATAGACAGAAACTAAAAAAAGAGCAAAAACAAGGCTAAAGGCGTGCTTAAAGACATAATGACCTGTGGTTAAGAGGAAAGAGGAAGAGAGGAAATTGCACTTCAAAAGCTTGGTTGTCATGCGACTATGTCTACAATGTAGGTCAAAGATGGCACCCATCACACTCTTATCCCAGGCTGTCACTAAAATTAAGGGCAATAAAAATACATTGAATTGACTTGACTGAAAAAGAGATAGAGAAACAACCAGCAAGTCGTCTCCGAAGATTTGGTGGTCTTAGGGATCAAGTCTGTTTCCCTTTGTAAGTTTCATTTATAAGCAAATGGTTTGTCTTCCTCTCTAATACTGAAATAGGGTTTCAGTACTGTACTGCAGGATGTGGAAACAGTCTATCAGCCAGACAGTAACACTGTGATGTTGAGCACAGTGTATTTCTAATTTAATTCTATAAATAAAATACTCAAATAAAACTATTAGAAAACATATTCAAATAATTCAGAGTCCACAAAGATACCAAAGTGCTCTTAGGAAATGGTAAGGCCACATTAAGATGCAGAAGAGCAAGCTTGGAAACAAAATTGTGTGTAGAAACAATATCAAATTAAAGGTGCCTATTTTGACTGAAGGTGTACTGGCCTGTAACACTGACTACTCGAGGATGGATATTATGGCATTAATGTTTATCAATCTCTGAGATATACACTGATGTGCTGTGATGACTCACAGGAACACGCGACCTCGCGTGCCTCGTATTTCGCAAGGCGCTGATCAACCTTACCTCTGCCTTCCTAGAGATTTTCATTCTCTTGTGACAATCAGTAATCAACACCAGCCCAAGGGACGGCCTCGTGCAATGTGTGGGTGTGTGTGTGTGTGGAGGGGGGGGGGCTCACCTTGTATTGTGAAATTGTTATAGCAACCACCACCCCCGCCACTTACTTGTTAGGCTGGTCACAAAGGCTTTCCAAGCTGAACCCTTTACAGCAGAATTTTGTGTCACAGGGTGGTGTTTTACGTTTAGTGCAGAAGGAGATTTTTATCAGCTGATTTCTCTATTGATGAGATGACGGATTTGCTGCATCTGGCGTCTGACGCGGAGAGGAACCTCTTGCCCACGCTGTCGGGGCTCAGCAGAAACGGTCGGCACAAAGTTTGAGTCGGGTGGCTGTGGTTATTTCTGGGGGTAAAAAATAGGAAGCGAGGCTAAGTAAAAAAAGTGCTGAGTACAATGTTGCCATTCATTTTCACAGACTTGTTTGTTTCTGACATTGTTTAAGATATCAACAGCATTTGGGGTTACGTTGCGGAGTACATAGAACATCAAATGACTTCACAGAAGGTGAACTGTCCCGTCTGTCCGTCTACTTGTTGACTGTCTGTCTCACTGTCTGTGTGTCTACCTGTTTGATGTCTTTCTGTTTGTCTATCCTGTCTTTCTCACTGTCTGTCTGCCTGCCTGTCTCACTGTCTGCCTGACCGACTGTTTGTCTGTCTGTCTGCACCAGCAATAACAGTATATCATTGCTATATTATTGATAGTCGATGAATGGTCAATGTGAGTGACTGATCGATCGATGGGTGGCTGTAGGGTGTCCACGTGGCCGGCCTGGGCACCTTCTCTTTCTCCCAGCTACAGCTGGACCTGGGAAACAAGATGGCGGTGATCCAGAGACCCATCTTCCTCCTGGCTGAGAAGCTGGTCCAGACCCAGAACCTGAGGCATAAGAGACCCCTGGCCACAGGTCAGAGAGCACAGCAAGACACACACCAAGATACACATCAAGGCACCCACCAAGATACACATCAAGATACACACCAAGACACACACCAAGACACACACCAAGATACACATCAAGGCAACCACCAAGATACACATCAAGACGACACACACACACAAAGACACACACACACACACACACGCCAAGAAACTCCCATCAAGGCACATGCCAAGATACACCCGCCCACACACACACACCAAGACAAAGACCAAGATAAAGACAGCAAGATGCCAAAAACAGAATGCACGCGACAATGTCACTGCACGCATCATACACACGTCATCCCCCAAAAACACACATGGTGAGGGTAGTCCACATCCGCCGTGGGTGGGTGATGGTGGTGACTGATAGGATTCATGTTGTTGAACATGACTCAAGCAACTTAAGTTTGACATCAAGCGAGGAGGTACATTCCTTCATGCGTGTGTGTGTGTGTGTGTACGCGTGTGTGTATGCGTGTGTGCGTCTGGTGCGTGTGGGTCTGCGCACAGCAACACACATCGCCGTGGTGGCGCTGAACTACGCGGCCGTCTCGCAGGTCGGCCCGTTTGAGCGGGAGGTGGTGGAGGGGTGTGTCCGCGAGACCCTCCTCCTTCTCCCCCGAGCGCTGGCCTCGGGAGGTCCCGCCCACCTCGCCCTGCAGGGGGTCGGCACGCTGTCAATCAGGAACCACAAGGTGAGGCCTGACCGACGGTGTCTTCTAGGACCTTAACGCATCTTTGACATTACAGCGTTTCTAGAGTCCCTGGTAAAAGGGTGTGTGTGTGTGTGTGTGTGTGCGTGTGTGTGTGTGTGTGTGTGTGTCACTCTGTTCGAGCCAGGGCCTCGTTTCCCGATAACGATGGATCTTCGCTCATACGATCATTCTCACGATGGATCTTGCGAACCATCGTGAATTTCTTTGGAGCGTTTCCCGAAACTCCTCTTAACATGAACGCGTCTTCACTTTTCGTTCGCAGGATTGTAACTGTCTACTGACATGGTGCTGAAATGGGCTCCGTACTGAGGGAGACGCAGGAATGTCGCAGGAAGGGTTAAAAAGTGTTAAAATATCTCCCCATCAAGGCCAACAGCAGAGAAGCCTACGAAAATAATAGACAGCAATAATTTGAATGCAAAAGATATTAAAATACAATTGATTAGGCCTAGGCCGACGTAGGCCTATAGATCCTAATCCTGAAAGCTGTGCGTACATTTTTTCAAGGCATTTTCCCCCCTTCCATATTACAAAAAATTAAAATAGCTTGTGTGACAATTAGGTGCTGATTTCTGAAACATGTTTTGCGCAGCAAAGAGAGCCGACTTTATCTGATTCCGCATAAGGTTTAATTGATTGGCACGCATTCTCTAGCTTAGAATAGGCTATTTGCAGAAATAAAAAAATGCAACGTTCCATTCATTCAATATCATTCAAACGCAGAGGCTAGGCATTGACACACGGCTACTGCTGACCCGATTAGGAGAGCTTGGTTAAGATCATGCCCATATTGTTGGGCAATGGGCAGGATGATGTAGGCTATAGGTCTTTTTACGCTGCCAAGCCGGTTCGGTCGCAGCTTGGTCTAGAATCTAGATCATGCCATTATTGTTGGGCAATAGGCAGGATGATGTAGGCTATAGGTCTTTTTACACTGCCAAGCCGGTTCACCTTCTTAAAGTTTCCTGTGTAAAACCGAGGGGCTTGCTCAACCCCCGGTCGTCACGGCGCGGGCTTTCTTGGTTCACTGGAGAAGGCGGGGCTGCGCACGGAGTCTAGTCCTCTTTAGAATAATTTGTATTATTGCATACTCCCGAATGTTTTAATTTTTTTATGACACCCGCCTGCAATAATGAGTTCATGATGGAGTGTAGATTACAAACGCGATTAACTATGGTCACGCCGGATCTGAATTGGAACGTACTACGTACTAAAAATTTGGCTAGTAAGTACGGATAGTACGGGTATTGGAACACGGCATGAGTCTGCATACTATGCTAACCAGGGGTGGCAGACTGAGGCTACAGTTCTATACTCAACAGGGTTAGCCAGATGCTTACTGGCGTTAGAACACTGAGTCTGCAAACCATGCTAACCAGGGTTAGCACACTGAGTCAAGAGCGCTATGCATGGCCTTCAGCTTGCGCGGGGCGGGCAGGTGGTATCGTAGGTTCTTCCAGAAGGACGAGGACAGAGGCCGAGAGCAGGGTCCCCCCCAGGTGACGGAGCTCCCAGCCTTAGTCAACAGTCTCAGGGACTCGGGTAAGGCTCTGGAGCCCCCCTCCTCTGGCTGCTCCACCGAGACCTTCCGGGGGGTCTTGGTCCGGATGAGCAGCAGGCGGCTCTTCTTGTCCACCAGGGCAGAGTGGATGGCGCTGGGCAGGCCGTAGCACAGGGCGGGCTGGTCCTCAGCGCTGGGCAGTAGCACCACCCGACGGCTCTGCAGGATGCACCGCATCACTGCATCCGCCACGGCTGGGGCGGGGAGAGAGACAGGGTGGGGGGAGGGGTAGACGAGATAAGAGTTCTTTACTCATCCGTCTGGGCAGTGGCGCAAAAAGTGGGTATGCACTATATGCGGCGCATAGGGGCGCCGCACCAGAGGGGGCGCCAAAGCGACGGAAGTAAAAAAAATTGAGTCTGCATTTCCTGTTTTTAACAGCGTTTGTGTAACAGAGAGACGTCACTGATAAGGCGCCCCCCCGCTCCTTCGCCTCCCCATTCTCGCGTAAGAATTCAAACTAGGAAATGGTTGGAAACGAATGAGGTGACAGCTGAATGAAAAGCGCAAAGCATCGCTAAAAATGCCGGAAACGTAAAATGAATTGAACTGAGCAATCTGAAAGGTCAAATGTTTTGCCCTGCACTGCTGAAAAGTCGGAACGGTCAAATGCATGGCAGTGCACTGCTGAAAAACCTGGAAGAATTGCATTACCTGAAGAAGCAAAGTGCTGAAATACATTGTTACAAAAGCTGGAAGCTAAACAGTAATACTTTCAAAGCTGGAAGATAGTACTAGCTGTAGTAGTAGTAGTAGTAGCAGTCAGGGCCGTAGCACCAAATCCTGGGCCCCTATACTATAGGTACTGATGGACCCCCTGCGCCAGGTTGTTGACGGGGGGGGGGGGGGGGGGGGGGTTGTGCGATTGTTGACGGGGGGGGTGGGGAAGCGATTGTTGGCGGGGAGGGGGGGGTAAAAAAAAAAAAGGTAAGATAATTTTTTTTTTTTTTTTTTTTTTGGTCATGGGCCCCCCCTCTGCCTTGGGCCCCCCCACAACTGTCCCCTTTGTCCCCCCAGTCCGACGGCCCTGGTAGCAGTAGTAATGGTAATAGTAGCAGTAGCTGAGGTAGTAGTAAAATTAGCTGAAGTAGTAGTAGTAGTAGTTTAAGTAGTAGTAGTAGCTGTAATAGTAGTAGCGGTACTAGCTGCACAAACGATATGCATATATGAAAGGCATGGTATAGATTGATGTTTGTAGAAAGAATTATAATAATCCCGCCAGTTTTTTTTTTTAACCAGACGAAATTGTATGTAATGTAATAATTCTATCTAATGCTAATTTTTCCAGCCTAACGTGATTTATAGGTGTCCAATTGGGCGTGGAAAGTCGTACAAAGAAGTCCAATTTGGCGGGAAAAACTGCCCAATCTGGCGACACTGCCTGCACGTCCTCGCGCTCTAACCTATAAATCAATGAGACCAACTGAAAACGAAGCCGATATGGAACTGATAATGTGATCATGAAAAAAGTATAAAGGTAATCAAAAATGGTCCGATTATTGAAGATACAAGTGTGTTGATTTGTTAAACATTTGAACGAAGGTAAACGGTTAAGACTTGACCAAGTTACGAAGTCTGAAGTAGTTGAAGTGTCAGAATGGGCGGATAGCTCCGCCGCCCTCCCATTGACTTCCATTGTAAAAAATAATATTTTAAAAGTACAATAGCTTAAAAAGTATAAAATATTTTCTTTATTTAAGAAAGAAAGAAAGAACAAAGCCTAAGAAGAACAATAGTTGAGCGCTCCATGAAGCACTCCCCTAATAATATTTTAATAAGGAATATGGAAAATCTATATTTTTGGTCATATGGTGATCACTAAACACACCTTCCCCTGGAGACACATCCCGATCCTGGAGACACAGGCGGTACCCCAGCTGTTCTTCCAGAACGTTCTCCATCCACCTCCGGTCCTCCTCGCTGAGGGCAGTCTCCGTTTGGCTCGGATAGGTCATCAGGTACGCGTCGTAGAGCTTCCCATCTGTGGACCAATCGGATGAGAGTTTCATGTGATGAAATGTGACGAGTTAATGCGTGGTTGCCCAACTTCTTTGGGGTGGGATGGGGAGCTTGAATGTCCAAACAGAAATTCAAGGCACCCGAGATTCAGTAAATACTAGGAAATTATATTATTACTAAGATATGTGGTTGGCAGGTTTCACAATATTTCACTCAGACCAGTTAGTCAAGCCGTATTGCATGGAAAGCATATTTATATTTGGATATCTATCAAAAAAAAACAGGAAGAAATTCAGCAAAAAAGGTTTGATGCATTAAGTGGAACAATTCATCAATGATGAAGCTAATCGTGATCACTGGTGTCTCCACCTGAGGCGTTGCTATGGCAGTCGAGCTTGTCCCTCAGTAAGAGGGTGAAGGGGACTCGACACCAGTAGAAGACCAGGCCGGAGGAGACCACTGCTAGCATGGCGAAGAGCACAGCCAGGAGGGCCACCCTGAGACTGGAGACCGGCACATCTGGGATGCAGAGGAAGAGGATGGAGGAGGAGGGAGAAGATGGAGGATGAGGAAAAACCACACAACATCACGACACATGCTCAAAGATGTTTATCATGAAAAGGCCAAAGTACAAGGGTCACATGAAAGACAGGCAAAATCTTCCCGCACAGATCTTATATTTAATTATTTGTATCGCTAAGTCTCCAAGGGCTTCAAAGTCCCACATAGAATACCAACCCCATGACCCTAGACCAGGGGTACTCAAGTAGAAATGATGAGGGGCCACAATTTTTTTTTTCAGTGACTCAAGGGGCCGGTCTGTATACGTGTGACTGAGGCCGATATATGCTCTGTTTTAGACGTAACGCGTAAGCACGTAAGATACATAACCCCCCCTTGCGCGGTAAAATATCCCCCCTTACGTGCTTAAGTGCGTCGGCCAAAATTCCTGACTATGCGACTAAAACACTACGGCCCTACGCAGCTCGCAAAGACTGTGATTGGCCAGCTAACCACATCCTTTCAGGAGTCTCACATTTCCGGTTTTACAGCATAATAGTGCCATTTTTAAAAGGCTGTGACAGAAGCAAATGAAGAATTTTGAAGAAGGAGAAGAAGAAAACACAAGAACGAATTATGATAATTATAAATATAAACAAGCCAGCGATTTCCACTTCCATGCCCACAGATTCGTTCGTTGCTCCCCCTACTGTTCTGGCGGAGAATCCCCTTGCAACACGCGCAATCCTTAAGGAACCTTGAAGGAACCGTAAATCAAAACTTGTCTAAAACAAGTCCCTTGTGTAAATTACGTGCTCACGTCTCTGCGTCTAAAACGACCCTAAATCGGCCTTGACTGCTGCTGAGATGGACTGTCTGCCTCGAGTTTGGGAGGGCTGGAGCGGTCTGTGGGCTAGAGTGCTATCTGTTTATCGTTGCAACCCCCAGCCTCGTATTGAGATCGCGGCGCGCGGTTTCAAAATAAGAGCGCCCAGCACGATTTTTTTTTTTTTTTTTTTTTTTTTTAATAATTAAAAAAACTTTTCAAAACAGCTCGAGGGCCATTAATAGACACCCCGCGGGCCACAAAAGGCCCGCGGGCCGCTACTTGAGTATGACTGCCCTAGACCCTTTAGGGCAAGGACATAACTGCTCGAAATCCTTTGTTACACATTCACGAGGTAACTTTGTGCGTTTATGTGTGCTGTCTGTTGGTTAATATATTTATTCATCCGTCTATGTGTATCTAAATCAATGCTACTTTCAAAAACCATTTCCCCTAAATCTATATAGACATATATCATCCCATATCTTCACTTATCAAGTGGTGTGTTCTACCTTTCAGAGCCAGAGTGATGGAGACGTTGGAGTGCTTTCGCGTAGACTCCAGCTTACAGGTGTAAGTCCTTGAAAGTTGGTCCGCTGTAACCTTCTGGAAGAACAGAGACGTAGTGATCTTTCGTTCTCCCTTCTCGCCCTTCTTTCTGTCAGGGGGATGGAGGAAGAGAAAGAGGAATAAAGAAGCGGGAGGAGGAGAGATAAGAAAAGGGGAGATGAGAAGAGGAGACAAGAAAGGAGAGGGGAAAGAAGGAGAAGGGAATAGGGAGCGACATTTAAATTAGAATTGAAAGATGCAGTGTTTAGAATTTACTGGTGAGTTTGCCGATTGCAACCAACCGAAAGCACACCAATGGGTTTCCTTGATAGACTCCTAAATTGTGTTTAGTTATTAAGTCTTGGAAACTATAGGTCATAGTTTACAAGTGAGCTAGTGATTATGCTAGAAAAAAATCAAACACTTCCTATATATAACTCTTATTTTCATGGGATTACACAAAAAATAAAACATAGATGAGTATACATATAAGTCTTTTCTGATTGAGTGCCACTAAATTCCACACACTTCAACGTTAAGTTAAATAAGCAAAACAGGAATCTGCGCGTTCTTTATCATAAATCATAAAATGTATACATACACGTGTTGGTACCTGCTAATACAGTATGACTTACACTGTCTGGTTAGAGTAAACTGACTGATTCTGGTCGTTCTTCACAAAAGATTTCCCGTCTAACCAGTACGAACTATCAAACTCGTTGTAAACCTCCACCTCACAGGGCACCACCAGCTGGGAACCTGGGGAGGACATGCACACTGGGTTTCCACACATAAGATGATATCATACCAGTACTTTATTGATCCCGAGGAGAGATTCAGAGGTAGCAGGCGAACAGACAACAGCACACATCGGTACAAAACCGAACACAGACAACGGCAATTACAATAGAAAATACAAAAATACAAATAAGGCTCAAGGATGCTCTTGTTTTGGATTGTAACCCTGATGGCTGCAGCCCTCCTGTTAGCATCCTAACCCCTACCTGCTCTAAATTACATGTATCTGCATTCACTGTACTTGGACTTTGGATAACATCGTGTCCTAAATAGTAAAGGGAAGGAAGGTCTTCCCTAACTGTACCGGGCACACCATCCCTGGTTTGTGAGCAGTCTTACCTAACTGTACCGGGTACACCATCCCTGGTTTGGGGGACCAGATGCGGGGGATTGAATCCGCTGAGGAATAAATTAAGCTTAAAATATGACGAAGGCTACAACATCCATCAAACCAATAGTTATATATTTATTTGTTTTTCTTTCGCAAAAAATGTGATACAAATATAGTAACCTCTTCCTTTCAATTTCTTTTTTCAATTTCCCTTTTGCTTTCTTTCTTTTTTGCTTTCTTTCTTTTGTTTTCTTTCGTCCATAACTCCCTCACCTTTTTGTTGATTTTCTTTTTTTAATCCAATTCTGCCAAATTACATTATGTCGGAAAGCCACTTTTGTCAAAAGTGATTTAAAAGCAAGGCTGAAAACAAGCAGAATCCCAAATGTTCCCACCAGGCTAAAAAAATCGAGATGAATACCACGGATGAATAGAAAGGACTAATAAATAACTGACCTGGCTTTTTGACCTTGAGCATCACGGTGCTGGTAAGGTTATACAATCGTCCGCGATACTGATATGACCGGCGGCAGGTGTAGACGCCCTCATCTTTCTCCGCCACTTTTTCGAAATAGCCGTTAGAGGAGTCCCCCTCGTTGTCCTGAAGGTTTGGGATTCAGAAAAAAGAGTGATTGATTCAGCTGATACGTGATCAATGGTATTACATTAAATCATTATGGCCCACCTCTTATCTTTTGACCCTAAGAACTACTTGAGCTGAATTGGACAGCCGAGTAAAGACCTACAGTGAATTATAGATTGTTCTAGTTGTCATTAAGACACATGGATCAGATTAATACAGAAACATGGGAGGAGAGGGGAGAGGAGAGGAGAGGAGAGGAGAGGAGAGGAGAGAAGAGAAGAGAAGAGGAAAGGAGAGGAGAGGAGAACACTTGAGAGTTACCTTTTGCCACACTTTTCTGGTGAGGAGTTTAAGTGATGGGATAGATGAATACAGAACCATGAGAGGAGAGGGGAGAGGAGTGATGAATAGAGGAGGGGAGAGGAGAGATGAGGAGAGGAGAGATGAGGAGAGGAGAGGAGAGGTAAGGAGAGATGAGGAGAGGAGAGATGAGGAGAGGAGAGGAGAGATGAGGAGAGGAGAGGTAAGGAGAGATGAGGAGAGGAGAGATGAGGAGAGGAGAGGAGAGATGAGGGGGGAGGAGGAGGGAGAGGAGAGGATAGGAGGAGAGAGGAGAGGAGGGAAGAGGAGAAGAGAACACTTGAGAGTTACCTTTTGCCACACTGTTTTTTTGAGGAGTTTAAGTGATGGGATAAACAAATCCCTCGGGCAGAAATTTTTCAGTTTGCAGGATAACCCTTTTTCGCAGTCTTTAACAGGGACCTCCTCCTGTCTGGTCGGGCTCACAGTCAAAGTGTACCAACAGGTGGCGTTGGAATTCCTGTTCCATCCAAAATAATCCAGTTACCAGACTTTTACACTCTCTTTGTTTTACAGTATCCAAACTAAATGTCACCGTTTTTATTTGTTTTCACACGTTCAGAGAACACATTTAGCGAGGATAGCTATTTACCTTATGTACCTTCATGAAACTAGAACATGCTGTATGATATTGTTGATTTAGAAAAATTATTAAGCAAAATAAATAGATTGTACATGTATTAAGAAAATATTATATGAAGATAAGATAATACTTTCCCAGACGGGGAATATTACACACATTGGTTAGAGACAAATAAATGAATAAATAACACAAAATCAATAATAAATAAATGTCTATCTGTCTATCTGTCAAACACAGATCGGCGTAATCATACGACCGGGATAACCTCAATGTCGCCATATTCTTATCAGTGACCATTGAACGCAGCTAAACGTCTTATTTCATTTTCCACTTCCTCTTCAAGGATGCCCTCACCACGGGGAGCAGGAGTAGTTGCCCTGCCTCTCCACGGACGCACTCAGCACCACCAAGTGCCCGCTGGGGTCCCCCAGGGCGTCCTCGTCCGGGTCTTCACGACTCTGCAACAGGGGCCGCTGGCTCTCTGAGGGGTGGTGATGGGTCCAGGTGATGTTGGTGCCCCCAACATCACACTTTACAACGAGCATTTCTCCCTGCGTTGCGGTCAGCTTTCTGTGCTGGTCCCCGAACGCGCTGCGGAGACCTTGGGAAGAGTGAGCTCTTGTATAAAGCTCCATGGTTGTGATTGGCTCGGGGTTCCTCAACCTGTTTTGAACTTCAAAACTTCTGATATTTGCGTAGGCTAATAATCTTCCACGCATGCATCACTTTCTGTTCTGTCTTTCTGTCGGACTGTCCGTCTGTGTTCTTCTCGGGTTTAGTGAGTAAACTTTAAAAGTTGTTAGTAGGCCTAACTATTAAACTATTAAAATTATTATATAAAAGTTCAATAGGCCTACCTAGTATAGCCTCCAAATCTGAACTAACCAGCATGCGCGATAGGTAGGCCTACTATTATTCCAATTGTGAATTCAAGTGTAGGCTATTCACTGCGTAATAATATATTATTTTATTTTCATTTTTTTGGAATTAAGATTAGAAAATCTTACCTTGAAATGATAGGAAATACAACACCACAAGGAAAAGAGTTGCCATTGGTACCAGAATATCCAGAAGACTAATAGTAAAACTGAAAGGATCTGTTAACAACTGAGGCAATATACTTCGACTACAGGGTCCAGAGTCCCGTGATGTTTGCCTCCCTCTTTTGGAAGGAAAACAGATTTAGAAAAGACCTCCCACGTTAGTTTCTGATCAATGAACGCTGGCGGAGAGAAGTAGCCACCCACACTTTCGCGTGTTGACATTATGATGGGGAATTCACTTTCTTTTTCACTTGTGTGGACTTAGGTCACATTCGTTTAGGGTGTCCAGACATACACTCTACCGGTACAGTCCCGATTTTGAGTTGCGTGACGTGACCCGAGTCCCGAACAAAGCCTGAGGGGACGATAAAAAATCCCGGTTTCCACCAACCACTATGAAATGTCCCCTTTTGTCCGCAATTACATGGCCAACGTGGTTATGAACCGATCGTTAACTAAAAATTACATGGAAACATTAAAGCATCCAGCATATGATTTAATTTTCAACAATGTGTGAAGGCATACGCAACATACGCAAGCTGGGCGGAGATGTTTGCGCATTTCAGAAGTTTGCCGTGTGTCTGCCTGGCACTAATGCTCCCGTTGAGCTGATCTTTCCATAGTTAACAATTATGCAAATCGTTCACCTCCTCATCTCCTAAATCCTCAAACAAATATGTGAAGGCACATTTGAAGAGCGCTTGTCTCTGTGCTCTAAGAGGTTGACGTCTCTCTCTCTCTCACACACACACACACACACACACACACACACACACACACACACACACGCACGCACGCACAAACGCACGCGGGCGGGCGGACGGACGGACGGACGGACGGACAGACAGACAGACAGACAGACAGACAGACAGACCAGACCCCCCCCCCCCCACACACACACACACACACACACACACACACACACACACACACACACACACACACACACACACACACACACACACACACGTTTTGTTTTGTTTTTTGAAGCTTCAGGCTAATTCATAAAAATATAGATAGTCCCACAAGACACTCATTCAATGTCTTATCATATTTTCTCTCAAATGTATATCTAAGCCTACAAAAAACATATATGATTTTTTCCCCCCATTACCATTGTTGTGAGCATTAGATGATTTGCCTCAATATCAGAATAACACCCATAGGACAGATAACAATGGTTGGTGGAATGACATAAAGTAGGTCATGCAGGGTAAGCTTGTCCAGACTCTGCAAATCAAACTGAACTCATTTTTATAGTGGCCATCCCCAAAATGCACCAGAATACAGGAAATCACATCGAACAAATCAATTTCTTCGGGGGGAGGACCCCCAAACCCCCCCCGTCCCCCAACCACAAATGTCATCACCAGCCGCCACTGGTCCTACGTGTTGAAATTGAGCCTATTATCTGCGTCACTGACCTCACCTAACTGCACTACAGTCACACGGAAAGTACTTTAGTTTCAGGAAATCTGGTCACCATATTAGTCAGCTACCTGGACAAACGGTCTTGTTGTGCTGTCGGCTTTCAGAATAGAAATGGCAAAAAATTCCCGAAATGAACGGTTGCCATAATAATTGTGTATTTTTTCCAGGGAATCACTAATCGATCTGGAAAGTCCAGAATTTATTCCATTTCTCCATCTTCCAGGAAATAGACAGAAACTAAAAAAAAGAGCAAAAACAAGGCTAAAGGCGTGCTTAAAGACATAATGACCTGTGGTTAAGAGGAAAGAGGAAGAGAGGAAATTGCACTTCAAAAGCTTGGTTGTCATGCGACTATGTCTACAATGTAGGTCAAAGATGGCACCCCTCACACTCTTATCCCAGGCTGTCACTAAAATTAAGGGCAATAAAAATACATTGAATTGACTTGACTGAAAAAGAGATAGAGAAACAACCAGCAAGTCGTCTCCGAAGATTTGGTGGTCTTAGGGATCAAGTCTGTTTCCCTTTGTAAGTTTCATTTATAAGCAAGTGGTTTGTCTTCCTCTCTAATACTGAAATAGGGTTTCAGTACTGTACTGCAGGATGTGGAAACAGTCTATCAGCCAGACAGTAACACTGTGATGTTGAGCACAGTGTATTTCTAATTTAATTCTATAAATAAAATACTCAAATAAAACTATTAGAAAACATATTCAAATAATTCAGAGTCCACAAAGATACCAAAGTGCTCTTAGGAAATGGTAAGGCCACATTAAGATGCAGAAGAGCAAGCTTGGAAACAAAATTGTGTGTAGAAACAATATCAAATTAAAGGTGCCTATTTTGACTGAAGGTGTACTGGCCTGTAACACTGACTACTCGAGGATGGATATTATGGCATCAATGTTTATCAATCTCTGAGATATACACTGATGTGCTGGGATGACTCACAGGAACACGCGACCTCGCGTGCCTCGTATTTCGCAAGGCGCTGATCAACCTTACCTCTGCCTTCCTAGAGATTTTCATTCTCTTGTGACAATCAGTAATCAACACCAGCCCAAGGGACGGCCTCGTGCCATGTGTGTGTGTGTGTGTGTGTGTGGAGGGGGGGGGGGGGGCTCACCTTGTATTGTGAAATTGTTATAGCAACCACCACCCCCGCCACTTACTTGTTAGGCTGGTCACAAAGGCTTTCCAAGCTGAACCCTTTACAGCAGAATTTTGTGTCACAGGGTGGTGTTTTACGTTTAGTGCAGAAGGAGATTTTTATCAGCTGATTTCTCTATTGATGAGATGACGGATTTGCTGCATCTGGCGTCTGACGCGGAGAGGAACCTCTTGCCCACGCTGTCGGGGCTCAGCAGAAACGGTCGGCACAAAGTTTGAGTCGGGTGGCTGTGGTTATTTCTGGGGGTAAAAAATAGGAAGCGAGGCTAAGTAAAAAAAGTGCTGAGTACAATGTTGCCATTCATTTTCATAGACTTGTTTGTTTCTGACATTGTTTAAGATATCAACAGCATTTGGGGTTACGTTGCGGAGTACATAGAACATCAAATGACTTCACAGAAGGTGAACTGTCCCGTCTGTCCGTCTACTTGTTGACTGTCTGTCTCACTGTCTGTGTGTCTACCTGTTTGATGTCTTTCTGTTTGTCTATCCTGTCTTTCTCACTGTCTGTCTGCCTGCCTGTCTCACTGTCTGCCTGACCGACTGTCTGTTTGTCTGTCTGTCTGCACCAGCAATAACAGTATATCATTGCTATATTATTGATAGTCGATGAATGGTCAATGTGAGTGACTGATTGATCTATGGGTGGCTGTAGGGTGTCCACGTGGCCGGCCTGGGCACCTTCTCTTTCTCCCAGCTACAGCTGGACCTGGGAAACAAGATGGCGGTGATCCAGAGACCCATCTTCCTCCTGGCTGAGAAGCTGGTCCAGACCCAGAACCTGAGGCATAAGAGACCCCTGGCCACAGGTCAGAGAGCACAGCAAGACACACACCAAGATACACATCAAGGCACCCACCAAGATACACATCAAGATACACACCAAGACACACACTAAGACACACACCAAGATACACATCAAGGCAACCACCAAGATACACATCAAGACGACACACACACACAAAGACACACACACACACACGCCAAGAAACTCCCATCAAGGCACATGCCAAGATACACCCGCCCACACACACACACCAAGACAAAGACCAAGATAAAAACAGCAGGATGCCAAAAACAGAATGCACGCGACAATGTCACTGCACGCATCATACACACGTCATCCCCAAAAAACAGACATGGTGAGGGTAGTCCACATCCGCCGTGGGTGGGTGATGGTGGTGACTGATAGGATTCATGTTGGTGAACGATAGTTATGTTATTATAACTCTAGTTCTATGATTGTAGGCGTAGCCGTCTAGGCTTCGCCTTATGGGCTTGGTCCGTGCGCGCGCCCGCGCGCGCTGAAAATTCAAACTATGCACCTATCAGCGTGGGCACCGCCCACACTTCCCACGGTATCGTGTCTATATAACGCGGTGTATACCGTCGCTCATCCTCCACGCTTTTCTTTCAGCATTTGGAGGGTACAGCAGGTGGGAAACTAGACGGCTACGCCTACAATCATAGAACTAGAGTTATAATAACATAACTATCGTTCTATTTCATGTAGGCTACGCCGTCTAGGCTTCGCCTTATGGGCTAAGGTGAAGCTGCGAGCGGAGCCCGATCAATGTACTCCTGCTGGACCCCAGTCAAAACGACCTAAGTCACCAGAGCACATTAAGACTCAAAAAGCCAAGGAAGTGTAAAACACAACAGCTTTATAAAAACTAATTCCTCCTAGATCAAGCAAGGCAATGATCAAGGGAGAAAAAAGTGAGTCTGTAAAGACTCCGGCTCTATTCCGTGCTTCATGGAACCCATGAAAAGGAAAAGAAAACCAGAGCAACACGGTTTCCATTAGGTCCGCTACCACCAGGGGCGGAGCTACGGAATTCGGCTCTCCAATAATGGGACTCTCTCGGCCGTTTCTTATTTGAAGAAAACGGCGGGAGTGCCTCACTGGTAAACAAAACCACCAGACAATTGGCGAGCCAATAGAAAAACCCCCTAGCCTGTTTTTCATTTGAAAAAAGGTGGGAGAGTAAGAGACTGGTAATCAAGAACAACTCGCCAGCCGGCGAGAGGAAATCCAACCACGCCGCTTTAAAGAACATGTCTATATTCTTAAGCCGTAAAAGGGGTCCCGGACTCTAGCACAGAGTTGCCGAGTGAGCCCCTGGACATGTCTAACATATAAAAACGGACAAAGGGGCCGGGGGAAGACCAAGACGCAGCCGCGCAGATGTCTTCCACCGAAACGCCCTTGAGTAGAGCCGTTGAAGCGGCCACGCTCCGTGTGGAGTGAGCTTTAACGCCCAACGGTGGCGCCAAGCCCTGCCGAGAGTAGGCTAGGCAAACACCCTCACATACCCAGCGAGAAAACCGCTGCTTAGAGAGAGCGCGGCCCCTGCTAGCGTCGCTATAACACACAAACAACTGTTGTGTGGAGCGGAACGCTGCCGAGCGATTCACGTACATAGCCAACGCCCGAACCGGGCACAGGAGATGCAACTCCGCCTCCGCCTCACTAGAATGAGGCGGGGGGTGAAAATCCTTAAGCACAATATCCCTCGACCGAAAAGAACTATTAATGTTCTTCGGGAGGAACGCAGGATTAGGTCTGAGCAACGCGAAGGAGTTGTCCTCGTTTAGCAACAAGCAACTCGGGCTGACAGACAGAGCGGTTAGCTCACCGGCCCGCTTGGCAGAAACCAATGCCAACAAGAGCGCCGTCTTAAATGACAGGGCATCCAAAGGGGCCTGGGAGAGAGGCTCGAAAGGATCCCTGGACAATCCGCGCAACACGGTGGGGAGATCCCAGCGTGGTGTAAGCACGCGTGAAACAGGCCTAACCCGTCTAGCCCCACGCAAGAATCTCTTGACCAGTGGATGGCTGAAGATCGGTCCACCATCACAGCCTGCATGGCCAGCCGAAACGGCTGCCGCATAGACCTTGATAGTGGAGAAGGCCAAACCTTTTTCCAATAAGTTTTGCAGAAACGAAAGCACGCTTCCCACCTCGCATTGAGATGGGACAGCGTGGTTCGTCTCACACCAATTAGAGAAGGCGCACCACTTCGCCGCATAGAGGGAAGAAGTAGAAGGCGCACGAGCACTCTGAATAGTGTTGATAACCGTCTCAGGCAAACCTTTGCCCTGCAGGATCAACCTCTCAGGAGCCAAACCAACAGCCGTCCCGAGACATCGGGCGGGTGGTGCACCGTCCCGTGGGCCTGTGAAAGCGCATCCGGCCTGAATGGTACTGGCCAAGGCGCCGACCGCGAGAGCGCGGCAAGCTCTGGAAACCACAGAGCTGAACGGTTCTCCGGGGCCACTAATATCAGGGACAGTCTCTCCTGTCTGACCCGTTCCAGAAGAGGAAGGATCAGCTGGAGCGGGGGAAACGCATACAAGAGAGCCCGCGGCCAAGGTGTGTGTGCCAACGCATCTACCCCCAACGGGGGAAGATCCCGAGGGCTGAGGGAGAACCACCACCTGCAGTGCGTGTTCTCCCGGGACGCGAAGAGGTCCACCTGCGCTGTCCCGAACCTCTGCCAGATCAGTCTGACAATGTCGGGATGTAACCGCCACTCGTCTCGGCGGGGACCGCCTCGAGACATGAGGTCCGCCCCAAAGTTCTGGGCGCCCGCGATATGCAGGGCTCTCAGACTGCGGAGATACTGATGAACCCAAAGCCAGAGCTCGACCGTATTTCGGTGGAGAGCAGGGGAGCGGACTCCCCCCTGTCTGTTGATGTACGCCGCCGCCGACACGCTGTCTGTCCTGATCAGAACGTGGCGGCCGCGCACCAGGTGAAAGAAATGCAACAGCACTTTCCTCACAGCACTTTCTCCAACACATTTATGTGTGCTGTAGGGGGCGTGCGCCACTCGTCTCCGACCGAGTGAGAGAGGCACGTTCCTCCCCAACCCGTCAACGAGGCGTCCGTGAAGACCACTACGTAGGACGCCACCCTGCCCAGTGGAACACCCTTGAGAAGGGCGGAGGGTCCTTTCCAATATTCCAGGTCTGGCGACACCGAACGGGGGACGAGGAGCACCCTGAGCTTGTGTCGCCTGGGGTCCAACCGTTGGCGAGCAAACCACCGCTGGAGTCTGCGCATAAAAAGCAGACCCAGGGGGACCACGGGGTGGGCAGCTGCCATCAGCCCCAACAGGCGCATGGTGGACAGTGCGGTCACGTTTCTGCGAACGTGAAAACGGGAGAGCGCCGACAGGATGGCGTCTCGCCGAGGAGGCGAAAGCATCGCAGTCATGGTGGCTGAGTCTAGGCAAAGCCCCAAGTAGACTGTCTGCCGGCTGGGGAGCGGGGAGCTCTTCTCCCAGTTGATGGCAAAACCCAGGAAGGAGAAATGGTTTATCACCAGCATGGTGTCCCTTCTCGCGGTCTCTTCTGAGTTGCTCAGAATAAGCAGATCGTCTAGGTAGAAGAGAATCCTCTTTTCCTGACGTCTGAGCGGTTCCAACGCCGTCTCCACACACTTCGAGAAGGTGCGCGGAGCCAGGGAATAGCCGAACGGCAGACACTGGTACTCGTACGCCATCCCCATAAAGGCAAAGCGGAGAAACTTCCTGTGCGCCTGCCGAACAGGGACGTGGAAGTAAGCATCCTTGAGATCCAGGGATGTGAACCAATCGTCCTCTCTCACACACCGGAACAATGCTCCGACCGTGAGCATTCTGAACTTCCTCGTGGCAACGAATCTGTTGAACACGCGAAGATCCAGAATAGGTCTCATTTCCCCTGACTTCTTGGAAACCAGGAAGTAGCGGGAATAAAAACCTAGGTGAGACTCGTGGGGGGGAACGACAGTGATGGCCCCCTTTACCAAGAGACGTGCCACCTCTGCTGCCAGAGCCGTGCTCGCAGCCGGGTCCCGTAGCGTGGTCTCCACCAACCCCATAAAGGGTGGGGGACGACGCTTGAACTGTATGGGATGGCCCCATCTCAACGTGGTGTCCAACCACGATGGCAGAACGCACCGCTCTTGCCAACACGCATAGCGGTTGGAGAGAGGGCGAGCCGACAGCTGAGGAAGACCGTCCAGGAATAACCCGTATTCCTCTGCCCCTACCGCCTTCACACTGCGTGTGAACCAAGGGGGGCTTCCCACGAAAGGGAGGAGGCTCAGCGAGCGTAGGAGACGTACCACAACTAGCAGTTGTAAAAACAACGAGCTGTCTAGACGTCGCGCTCGTGCCCGCTGAACAGGGAGCGAGCCGTCCGGCCGCAGCACCTGTGCGCATGCGCTGTCCGCAGGCTGTAGCCCGCGGACCCATCTCCTCACCTATAATGTGGGGAACCAGGAGACCGTGCAACGAGTCTCTGATCCGTCCACGAGGCTCCAAGGGACGCCGCTTCTTAGAAGCAGGTGAACCAGAGGCCATGTGAACACGCCGTCCGACCGCCACCCTACAGCCACCGGGCTGAGAGGGGGAAAGAGGCAACATGGAGGAGCGCACCACAAGCGTAGGACGCAGGTGGCCTGGGGAATATCGCTCTTTAGGTACCATGTACTGCCGTTCGGCCGAACGGTCTTTACTCTTTTCTTTAATAGGGAAAGAAAAAGTAGGAGCAAGCGTCAGGACCTTCCCGGTCCGTGGCGCTGCTGCTCTCCCCGTGCGCGGCGGCTGCGGCTGCTGCACCGGGGCTGGAGTCGGAGGCGGCCCCATGGAACGCTGGGTCCGGCCTAGACCCCGCTTCCTCTTAGCCTGCTGGCGGGAGGAGCCCGGGCTTGTCCCGTGCGCGCGCACGGGACAAGCCCATAAGGCGAAGCCTAGACGGCGTAGCCTACATGAAATAGAACAGGTTGACTCAAGCACCTTAAGTTTGACATCAAGCGAGGAGGTACATTCCTTCATGCGTGTGTGTGTGTGTGTGTGTGTGTGTGTGTACGCGTGTGTGTATGCGTGTGTGCGTCTGGTGCGTGTGGGTCTGCGCACAGCAACACACATCGCCGTGGTGGCGCTGAACTACGCGGCCGTCTCGCAGGTCGGCCCGTTTGAGCGGGAGGTGGTGGAGGGGTGTGTCCGCGAGACCCTCCTCCTTCTCCCCCGAGCGCTGGCCTCGGGAGGTCCCGCCCACCTCGCCCTGCAGGGGGTCGGCACGCTGTCAATCAGGAACCACAAGGTGAGGCCTGACCGACGGTGTCTTCTAGGACCTTAACGCATCTTTGACATTACAGCGTTTCTAGAGTCCCTGGTTCATCCTGCAGGTGGGCATGAAGTTCAACAGGGACTTTGTGAGGACCCTGGACTCTACCGGAAGACTCCTGCTGGCCCTGTCCAACGTGAGTAGAGAGCGAGAGAGAGAGAGAGAGAGAGAGAGAGAGCGAGAGCGAGAGCGAGAGCGAGAGAGAGAGAGATTTGTATTTCAGTCACACACTCATAATCAAAATCACTATCACACAAAAAAACAGGTTCTCATTTTTGTACGTTTCTTAAAGCTTTCTATCAATATCTTCGTATTAACTCATCGAATGCATGTTGACCCAACAAACGTTGTGTGATTTTCTTCCACACACGCCCCATGGGCCCAGAGACCTGGTAGCAGTGTGTCTCTGATGTCAGCACGCCTGAGCCCCGCGGGCTCCACCAAACTGCCCTCCGTCGTGTCCCCCCAGAGAGGGACCCCGTCTGGGGCCGGAGACGGACACAGGCCCCTACCGGCCCCGGACAGCACGGACACAGCAGGTCCAGCCCCCCTCCACCACCTCAGAATAACCTCCTATAACTCTCATCCTTTTAGGATAACGTACTCTTATTCTGAAGACTGGGAGAGTCTTAAAAAAAAGGAGTTTATTGATTTGTGTTGCGCTAAAACAATATTTGTTGTTTCGTGGTCTCAATAACTTCTCTGGGTTACGGCATTTTCCCTTTGGAAAGTATTGTGTGCAAACCTCTAAACTCTGGTCCAGCCTTAAGATGAGTTAAGATTTGACACACTAACCCTTTGAAGAATGTACATGTGATGAAGGAATCAATAAACACACCTACATTCAGACACCATCACGACGGACACTGAGTAGCTGGTGTGAATGGGACCAGGCGGCATATAAGAAGATGAAGTAAGATATGCTTAATGAATACCTTTGAAGGAATCTGGGCGCCAACAACAAGCCTGACGGAGACAGACTTACAGACACATGTCAGAGCGGAGCCAAGACAGAAGAACGCCGTATTAGGGACATTGTGATGAGCTCCTACCCCCCCCCCCCCCCCAATCTCCGCATGAATCACTGACAATATGAACAAAAACATTGTCAGCGCAGTCATCAGGGTCGCCTTCATAACATCCACAACGAAATCCATATATTTGAGTTGTGTGTGTCCCAGGGCCCAGGGATCCCAGACCCAGCCGACCTGACCCCGCTGAGAAGTCAGGAGTCCACGGGGTCCACCTCTCTTGGGGTCCGAAGAACAGCGACTACCCCCCACAGGCGGCTAAGAAGTAAGATTAATTTTAAGTCTACAAGCTTGCATTTTGTGACATTCTACCTTCATACAAGCGCACACACAAGCATATACACAAATATTATACATATCAAAACACACACACACACACACACACACATTCATCTGAAGACAGATATACACACACATATAATACATGGTCACACACACACGCACACACACAAAAGCCCATGCACAATCACCAGCACACAAACACATCAAGGTGATTGGGTCTAGTGTTTCTGGGCTGGGCGGGGTCCCTAGTTGACCCTGGTGGAGGCGGGCTTAGCAGGGGGTCCTATATTGTTACAGCCCTCCAGCTCAGGAGAAGTCCCATCAATCATGCACGCACACCCACCCAATGCCCAGGTCAACGGACACTGCTCTGTTACCTGCTAAAGCTATCTGGGTCAACGTGCACGCGCCTCGTGCACTAAAGTATTATGTTTTAACGATGATGAGTGAAACACATTATCCGAAGAACAGGATCTGAAGAACACACACACACAGACACACACACACACACACACACACAGACACACACACACACACACACGTATATATATATATATATATATTTGTGCTGTCAGTTTAAAGCGTTATTAACGGCGTTAACGCAAACCAATTTTAAAGGGGTTAATTGTTTTATCGCGCGATTAACGCTCTTTTGGCTTGGCAAACGTTGTCGTTTTTTCACCTGCTGTCTAGCAACAACACCATACTGGATCTACACCAGAAACAAAACAACAAGCATGCTGCACAAACTTGTTGGGGCAAGCAAGGATACGGAGTGCGTGGAAAAACTCCTTAAAAGTGTGTGTGTGTGTGTGTGTGTGTGTGTGTGTGTGTGTGTGTGTGTGTGTGTGTGTGTGTGTGTGTGTGTGTGTGTGTGTGTGTGTGTGTGTGTGTGTGTGTGTGTGTGTGTGTTTCCCGATAACGATGGATCTTCGCTCATACGATCATTCTCACGATGGATCTTGCGAACCATCGTGAATTTCTTTGGAGCGTTTCCCGAAACTCCTCTTAACATGAACGCGTCTTCACTTTTCGTTCGCAGGATTGTAAATGTCTACTGACACGGTGCTGAAATGGGCTCCGTACTGAGGGAGACGCAGGAATGTCGCAGGAAGGGTTAAAAAGTGTTAAAATATCTCCCCATCAAGGCCAACAGCAGAGAAGCCTACGAAAACAATAGACAGCAATAATTTGAATGCAAAAGATATTAAAATACAATTGATTAGACCTAGGCCGACATAGGCCTATAGATCCTAATCCTGAAAGCTGTGCGTACATTTTTTCAAGGCATTTTCCCCCCTTCCATATTACAAAAAATTAAAATAGCTTGTGTGACAATTAGGTGCTGATTTCTGAAACATGTTTTGCGCAGCAAAGAGAGCCGACTTTATCTGATTCCGCATAAGGTTTAATTGATTGGCGCGCATTCTCTAGCTTAGAATAGGCTATTTGCAGAAATAAAAAAATGCAACGTTCCATTCATTCAATATCATTCAATATCATTCAAACGCAGAGGCTAGGCATTGACACACGGCTACTGCTGACCCGATTAGGAGAGCTTGGTTAAGATCATGCCCATATTGTTGGGCAATGGGCAGGATGATAGGCTATAGGTCTTTTTACGCTGCCAAGCCGGTTCGGTCGCAGCTTGGTCTAGAATCTAGATCATGCCATTATTGTTGGGCAATAGGCAGGATGATGTAGGCTATAGGTCTTTTTACACTGCCAAGCCGGTTCACCTTCTTAAAGTTTCCTGTGTAAAACCGAGGGGCTTGCTCAACCCCCGGTCGTCACGGCGCGGGCTTTCTTGGTTCACTGGAGAAGGCGGGGCTGCGCACGGAGTCTAGTCCTCTTTAGAATAATTTGTATTATTGCATACTCCCGAATGTTTTAATTTTTTTATGACACCCGCCTGCAATAATGAGTTCATGATGGAGTGTAGATTACAAACGCGATTAACTATGGTCAGGGATGTTACTGTCTGTATACACGGTAATAAATATTGAACTCACCGAAGCGCCTATACAGTGCTTAATGCAAACAATCGCAACAAAAAACGCATGCAGAAATTATCCGACACCCGCCGCTGGTCTCAGCATGAATCATGTCTACAGTAGCCCATGTCATTAATCAATATGAGGACATTAATTAAAATTAAAGAGGTGTGATGGTGGCGGTGGAAGGTGCGATGGTGGTGGTGGTGTAGGAAGGTGATGGTGGTGGATGGTGTGAAAGCGACCTCTCACACAACAGCAATGGAATCATTCGATTTTATTAGTCCTATATGATTTGTGACGTTGCGATTGATCGGTACATTTCGGCTGCGCATCTATTTTTGGAATTTTAAATTGTTGCAATGAATTAGGTTGTTGTTGACTTCTAACATGTCTCTATCTTTGCTGTTTAAATCTAACAGTAGTCTATGAGTAATATATCGGCGGTAAACTGTTTTTGGTTGCGAATTTGTGCCAGCTGGGCATTCCGTGATGTGTATTAATAAAACACATCCAATACACGGAATGTCCGCTGGCGACGCAACTGAGGCTATAGTAGGCTAACGATGCTCTTAGCATCCTACGAGTACCCATGGGCCGTACTTCCATGAGAATACTTAAAGGAAGTATACTATCCGTACTCACTGAGTACGTTCATTTTTCAGATGTGAGTGCTGTTCCAAATCGAGTACTCCGTGGTGCACTTACCGGAAATTACGATCACGACTGCCGCCGCGGCTCCTCCCCCGCAATAAACATCCCGTTTTTCAATGTGAAGTCTTTACGCCTAGCAGCTATAAAAACTACAAAATGACTATTCATGCATGCTATTTGGAAAATGCGCCGACTTTGGCTCAGCCTGGCTCCGCCTCTTCCGCTACGTAGCTAAGATGGCTGCCGTTGAGTACGGAAAGTGTCCTTCGATTCCGTGATCGATTGCGTCTGTTGAGTGAGTTGCAGGCGCACAGCTCAGGCTGCCGGACGGCGCTGCACGGAACTTTTATATAAGCAATATTGTTATCCCGCAGTAATCAGCCCCGAAACATTTTCGATAGCCTTGTAATGTGTATGCCTACGTACGGTAGGAATATTTATACTGGTTTAAATAATAAATGTTATAATATTTCCCATGTTTGCTGAGCAAGAGTTTAGTTCGAAAGTTCAGTGATAAATTAACAAATAAAAGCCTGGGCTATTGAAGTGTTACGGTAGGCCTACCACTGTCATGCACAGGGGTGGACTGGCCATCTGGCATACCGGGCATCGTCCCGGTGGGCCGTTGACCCAATGTGGGCCGGTACGGTCCGCTATGTTTTCTTTTTTCCTCTCTCTCTAAATGCCCTCCAATTGGGCCGGCCAATGGGCTACAGAGAGCTAGCAGTGTGTTGCCAGCATCGACGCATATTATTGGTCTACGTTTGTCATTGTCAATCAATCATGGGCTGACAGGCTCAGAGAGCCCTGACAGTGCTGTCAATCACAACACATACCAGGGTGGGCGGGACCTCATGGCATGGGCCAGAGTCGCGGGAGCCGGTACGGAGCTGAAAACGACCGGGTTAAATGTTAAATGTTCAAAATTGACAGACCTATTTGGTGCCGGGGTCCACACCCCAGCAGGTGCTGCTGCGCGAGGAGACGAGCGAGTGGAGGCATATATGCTAAGTAACGTTAGCCTGGGGCTAGCTAGGCTACATTTTGAGACATTTCCAAAACAAAGTAGAAAACGTTTTTACATTGAATGTGATGTGACCTAATTAACTGCATAAATGTGACAACATATTAGCCCAGAGTTGAAGGGCTGTGACTTCAACTCTGGGCACACCACTGTGAGTAGGTGTGGTTGATTTTGTTTAAATAGGCCGAATTGTGATATTATGGGTTATTATTGTTCAGATGATTTGGCTTAGCTAGCTAACAGCTGCTAACGTTAGCAGTCTCTTGTTGCCATAGCAAGAGTAAACATTGACATGGACTAATGAGCTGTAAATAGAGATGCAGAATCAAGCTGTATTGTAAATACAGATGTGACACTTTGAATTTTAGCACAAAATACAAGTAAACCTATTGGAAATAATTAGTTTAATTTGCAATATTTGCCATTGAATTTATTGTAATCTTTCAATTCATTTATTGTTTACTGAGGTGATGACTATTTCGAGAGGAATGCAATATGTGTATGTTTAAAGGTTTATGTGAAGAAACATACTATATGTGTGATAAAATGACAATTGGTTATTCATAAATGTCTCTTTATATTCTCTGCTACCATCATCTCCTGTCAAACAGGTTTTCCTCACCTGCTAAAAGTTATTCTATGATGAGAGAGAGAGAGAGAGAGAGAGAGAGAGAGAGAGAGAGAGAGAGAGAGAGAGAGAGCTTCTCTTGACTTTGTGAGTTTATTATGCAACTTGTTTCGCGTCAGATTGAAACAAAAGGTTTGATTATGATTATTTCCTGGTTGAAGATTTTCACATTGATTTTAATTTCAAACATTTGCATATCATTTAAGTTAAATTAATAGTTATGCAGGTAGGCCGAATTACAGGTCTGAATAGATATGCATTCTCATATACATGTCTGTGCACA
>NC_044061.1:5462390-5502390 GCF_902167405.1 Gadus morhua | reverse complement strand
TGGTGGAGGTGATGGTGGAGGTGATAGTGGAGGTGATAGTGGATGTGAGTGGAGGTGAGTGGAGGTGATAGTGGATGTGATAGTGGAGGTGACGGTGGAGGTGACGGTGGATGTGACGGTGGAGGTGACGGTGGAGGTGATGGTGGAGGTGATGGTGGCGGTGATAGTGGAGGTGATAGTGGAGGTGATGGTGGAGGTGATAGTGGAGGTGATGGTGGAGGTGATAGTGGAGGTGATAGTGGAGGTGATAGTGGAGGTGATGGTGGAGGTGATGGTGGAGGTGATAGTGGAGGTGATGGTGGAGGTGATAGTGGAGGTGATGGTGGAGGTGATAGTGGAGGTGATGGTGGAGGTGATGGTGGAGGTGATGGTGGAGGTGATGGTGGAGGTGATGGTGGAGGTGATAGTGGAGGTGATGGTGGAGGTGATAGTGGCGGGGAGGGGACGGGGAGGAGAGTTGATAGGGGAGTAGAGGTAGAAGAGTAGTGAAAGGGGAGGTGTGGTGAAGAGAGGGGAGGTGAAAGGGAGGTGGAGGTGAGACGAGAAGTGTACGGGCTGATGAAATGAGAGTGGAGCAGAGGGGAGCTGGAAGGGGAGCTAGTTGAAGAGCAATCTGTTGCAGGAGCTCCGCCTGCCATCCCTGGAGGAACAACCACTGCTGGTTGATGGAAACGAGTCACTAACTCATATTCAGGAGATTCATAATCTTTTGAATGCAATGGCTTTCATCAGTGGGCAACACACGTAACCACCATTGTGTAACCTGATTCATTGATTAACATGAAAAACGTTTTCGATCTTTGAGATTGCGACAAAAATGTAGACACAATCTACTCTTAACTCTCCTCAGGTTGATTCTGGACCGTCTCAGATGCTTCGAGGCCTCCAAGGACATGCGTGCATCGCTGGAGGACACCTGGAGGGACAGCGCCCGGCTGAAGCTACGCCGGGAGGAGGAGGAGAAGAGCTTCCGCAGGTGGGTGGAGGAGCCAATCACAATAGCCCTCCTGTTCGACTAAATGTCGACAACAAGTCGATCCAGTCTCATTAATAACCCTTCATCACATCTAGAGTCTCAAAGTGTTTCACGCAGGCCCGCTGTGGCTAATCGGGAGGACCGGGGTGGGCCGGCGTGACTTTTGGGCCGCGAGGGCCGCTGTTCAATTATTATTATTTTTATTTATTTATTTGTTTTGGGCCGCGGTGCGGGGGCACCCTCTAGTGGTAGGAGCCTCAAACTGCGCCCAGTGCCCACTTGCCGTTGTTTTAGCTAACGCGATGAGCAAAGGTCCCCCCCCCAACTCAAGACTTCTGCGCAGGGGGCCGGTACGGGCCTGAAACCAAAGGGCTGAAAAAGGGTCCCACTCCGGCCCTGGCTTCACGGATCAACCTTCGATCCTTAATAGGGCTGTATCAAGCTACCAGGTGTGAGTGTGATTAGCCATTACAAGCCGTCTGAAAATCTGCCTTTTCCTGTGTCTTAGTGACATCACTGTCCTACAGTATGATGGATATTGGCTCAATTGTGATGTCACTAAGGCACAGGAAAAGGACGATTTTCGGCTTGTAATGGCCAATTACACTCACACCTGGTGGCATGATATCACCCCTTTAAGCTACTCAAATATCCTAAGCTCTTTCAGGGGAAAAACCCTTCATCAACCCAAAAGGCTATTTGAACAGTCTTTGTTGAGATGGAACCCATTGCTCTTTGCCACGAGTGAAGTGTGTGGTTCCCAACGCCCTCATCCCCACATGTTTCTGGTGTCTTGTGGCGCAGGTCCGGGGGGACCCTCCTGTTGGATCAGGGCGACCAGCACCGCCGCTGCCACCAGTGCAAGAGGAAGCCTGGTAACCAGGGCCAGAGCAACATCTGGAGAGAGTCGTGTTACACCTCTGGCTCGCGCATCATGATGTGATGAAACACCACTGGATGACCAGGCAGCCGGGAGACCAACTAAAGGGGACCTTTATGGGGAATTTGCGTGCCACTAATCGTTTGGGGATTTTTGTATTTTGTGGAGGTATTCTCTGCGAATTGGGTTTGTTGTTGTGTAGGAGTGGTTTTTCTTTGAGTCGTGTGGTCATTCGAGAGGTATTGAAATAATTTAGATTATCACTATTTACTAGAGCTGTCAAGCGATTAAAATATTTAATCGTGATTAATCGCATTAATGTCATAGTTAACTCTAATTAATCGCGATTAATCGCAAATTATTTTTCTATGCTAAATATCCCTTGATTTTTTTGTCCCATAATTCTTCTCATTTTAATTCTCTTATCAACATGGTGAAGTGCATCGGCTTGCCTTGTTCAAATGATTTTTTATTGATAACAACATTGGCATATACACTGATCAAAACAGGACGATACAAAAAAAGAGCCTATAGTGCAATTAAACGACTGCTTTGAACAAATGTCATTTGAACATAGCAGTCAGGCTACTGCTTCTTTGTTTTTAGCCAAAGAAAAAAAAAAAATAATAATTGCATTAATCGCGCGATAAAAAAAATTAACGCCGTTAAATTTGGTTTGCGTTAACGCCGTTAATAACGCGTTTAACTGACAGCTCTTTACCAATCAATATTTACTTAATTTCTTGAATTTATTTAACACACAGAGGAATCAAATATGGAATCTCCTCAAACAGATCTCAGGTCTCAAAGGGCCTGAATGTTTGCAGGTTGGTTTCCAAGTGAAATTCCAGCGTTTGGTGAACCAGTGTGAATCTCATTCGGGTCACACTCATTTTTAGAAATAAACATTTGTCCCGCAAGCACAGGAATAGAAAGACATGGTTTAGGAGGTAAGGAGACAGGGATAGTTGATAGGGAAGGATAGGATTAGGAGACAGAGGTAGATCCTAGCTAAGGAAGGATAGGATTAGGAGACAGAGGTAGATCCTAGATAAGGAAGGATAGGAATAGGAGACAGGGGAGCAGATAAGGAATGATAGCATTAGGAGACAGGGGAGATGGTAGGTAAGGGAGGATGGAGAGTAGGAGACATGGATATATCAGACGGTGGGCTGTGCTTGTGCAACATGAGTTGATGAGAAAAGTGATGTATGTGATGTTGCAGGATGAGTGACAGTGAGGGGTGATGGGTGTATAGGATGATGAGTGAGAGTGAGCGGTGATGTATGTGATGTGTTTGATGGCAACATGGCCCTGGCGCTGATCCCCGTCTTCCGTCACGCCTGCATGATGCTTCTGGAGCACATTCATCATCGTAACTCCACATGACAGACAAAAGAAGGATTTCCTATGACACAATGCTGATTGATGTAATAAATGACAGACACGGTGTGTATGTGTTTTCATGGGTCAGTGTATGTGTGTGTGTTTCAGGGTGTGCGTCTGTCTGTTTTGTGTTTCTGTGTGTTTGTTCTTAAGTGAATGGACATCATATGTCATTTAGAATTTCAATGAAAACGTATGATCATAGAAAATAAAATATGAAAAACGTGGTTTGTTTGTGTGTGCGTGTATGTGTGTGTTTTTATGTCTGTGTCTGTGAGCACCAACCTTCAACGTAGCAGCAACGACACACAATAGATCCACCCTAAACCACATCCCAGACACACACACACACAGACACTGAAAGTCACAGTATTACAATTTCTTATAGCTTGAAGCTTAAATAACCTGGACGTTTCTGTAGTCAATGCTGATTTCGAAATGTTATCAATAAAATGAAATCCCTGGCAAGCCGTACCTCTCCCTTTGTGCACAATAATCGTTCTATTGACGCTCCCAAAACCCCACCTACTCACACCACACAGCCAGCTGAGCTAGGCTAGTAGGTGGTGACAGTTTCATAGCGAGTTAGAGTAGACACAACACTGTTATTTAGCGTTTGCTTTATAAAGCCTCCTGCATTCTAAAGGGGAGAGGTTCAATCTCACACATTGCAACCTTAGATCTGGGAAGCAGGGCTATTCAGTGCAAAGCTATGTGTGTGTTTGTGTGTGAGTGTGTGTGTTTACAGTAAGGTAGGGAAGTCCAAGGTGGTACAGACAGCTTGAGGCTAGAGGCTTCATAACTACTTACTAGAGTACTAGAGAGCCTTCCTCAGCAGTGACGGTCTAGAGAGGCTCAATCAGTAGCGACGGTGTAGAGAGGCTTCATCAGCAGTGACGGTGCTAGACTAGAGAGGCCTCATCAGGGACGGTATAGAGAGCTTCATCAGTGAACCAGGTCTCCATGTGGAAGTGCTTAGTGGTTGCCGTGGTAGCCGTGGGCGGGCCGGCTGCTTCTGGTTCAGCAGATCTCGGGGATCTGTCACTTTGACATTCACTCACTGAGGACCGACTCTGCACAGCATGTCACGGCAGCCACCGCCGTCGCTGGTGCACACACACACACACACACACACACACACGCACACACACACACACACATTGACCAATGCACAAACAATGTCACACAAACACACATTGAAACACAAACACAGGTACTTAAGAATGCACACACAAAGTCACACAAAAATCCATTAACACAAACACAGACACACAAACACACTTACAAACGCACCCACACAGACATACACACGCACATACACGTAAACAAACACGCTGCCCAGCGAAACAGCTGTTTTTGTTCTCTTTTGATTTGAACGGAGACACATGTTTCGGTCGGAGAAGAGAGGGAGAGGTGACGGAGGTATGGAACAGACCCGCACACTGGAGGAGAGATGGAGAGATGAAGAGGAAAAATAAGAAGGATGAGAGGAGAGTTGAAATATGTGTGTGTGTGTGTGTGTGTGTGTGTGTGTGTGTGTGTGTGTGTGTGTGTGTGTGTGTGTGTTTGTGAGTGTACCGTGTTTGTGCAGAAACTGGCTTACATTAAACAGAACCAGTTGGATGAACCAAACCTTGTCCTTCTAGCAGTAGCACCCCGCCGGCTTCGGGTGGTGGAAGGACTCCCCTGGCCCCAGGTGGAGGAACGGCCCCCAGTGGCTCCAGCCCCCCCCCCCCCCCCCCCCCCTTCCCTCCAGAGTGAACCTGTTTTTCCCTCGCCTTCAGGAAGTGGAGCTTTGAAATGATGGGCTGTCGGCCATAGGTCCAGCTCCCCGCTACGATGGTGTGTTCAGCCCAGCTGGAAAATCAGCAGGTCAAGATAACAGACACACACGCACACGTACACACACACACACACACACACACACACACACACACACACACGTACACACGTACATACATGCAGGAACTCTGGGAACGAAGGGGCCCTGCAGTTCGACAGCTGTGAAGAACAAAGATAAATACTCCATATCATGGATTAGACTCTGGCCTTATCAGGAGAGGAGAGGAGGAGAGGAGAGAGGGGAGGAGCGATTGAGAGATGGAGAGAGAGATAGGAAGAGGGAAGGAGAGAAAGAGAGAAAGAAGAGGACAGGAGAGACAGAGAGGAGAGAAGAAGAGAGGAGAGAAGAAGAAGGGAGTATAAAGCGAGGAGAGGGGAGAGAGGAAAGGAGGGAGGACAGGAGAGTTTGTAAGATTGAACAGAAATACATGCTGACACACTGCTGTGTGTGTGTGTGTGTGTGTGTGTGTGTGTGTGTGTGTGTGTGTGTGTGTGTGTGTGTGTGTGTGTGTGTGTGTACGTGTGTGTGTGTGTGTGTTCAACAGAATAGGCTTGTGTGTTAACTGTGACTAATCATCATAAAAACTGACCTAAAGTCGGTCTTTGGAGCCTACTGACATCCAGATATTACAAAATTTGACATTGAGTGTTGCCAGCAGCACTCCTGAACCAGTAAACTGTGAGCCTAAGAATGATTACTCAAGCCTCTTATATTTGCAGTCTTCCTGTAGGCATCCTAGAGCCAGTATGACCCCTGGTCCTCATTCAACTGCCTTGTACTGTCTAACCCCAACCTGCTCCTTAATGACCGATATCTGTTCTGTCTGACCCCTTCTTCCTCTGTAACGACTGGACTCTGTGCTGTCTGACACCTTCTTCCTCCTTAATGGCCTGTCTCTGTACTGTCTAACCCCTAACTGCTCCTTAATGACCGATATCTGTACTGTCTAACCCCTTCTTCCTCCATAATGACCTGTCTCTGTACAGTCTGATCCCAACCTGCTCCTTAATGACCTCTCTCTGTACTGTCTAACCCCTATCTGCTGCTCGATGACATTTAAACAACACAAATATCCAATTGTCTATTTATTTCTCTAAAAGCACCTGCCCAGTGACTACAGGGGCCACCTGCGTGACTCTCACGTGCCGTTGCGTGTGACGTTTGGGTATTATTGGCGTTTTGTTGGTGTCTCCCTGGGTCAGGGGTTCCGTCGGTGAACCAGTGACTAAGGAGTTCCCTAGGTGTGTGTGTGAAACATTTTGTTTTTTCCCACAAAAACAATACCCGGATGTACATGTACTGTGTGTGCGACAGGAAGAGAGAAAATAACCGTGCAGATAAAGCTGCTGGTATAAAATATTTTGCCGCTGGAAAGAATTGGAGCGACATTCCCATAATAATAAAAACATGGAAAAGCCCCATGACGCAGAAGAGGACCCCCCCCCCCCCCTGTGGTGCTGACACACGCGCATACACACAAACACAGACACACTCACACACACACACACACATGCAGAAATACACAGCACACATAAACAAACACACACTCAGATAAGCCACACCTACACATGATCACACACATACACATATCATGCACACACACACACACACACACACACACCCACACACCCCCCCCCCCACACACACACACAGCACACACACACGCACACAATTCTTGATTGAGCCGACATGAACTTGAAAGCTTCCTCTTGGTCAATCATTGGCCGGTTGTCAAGGGGGTTTCCATGGATACGATGCGTTTCACGGAGACCAAAGTTCTGTTGTCGGACATTGGGTTGGGCAGCGCGGAACGACAGAGAAATGTGTGTTAGAGAAAAGAGTGGAGCTCACAGCGGACATTGCGTTCCCCCCCCCCCCCACACATGCACACACACACACACACACACACACACACACACACACACACACACACACACACACACACACACACACACACACACACACACACACACACACACACACACACACACAGACACATTGCAGTCCCACACACACCAGCTACTTCACATCCTCATCTGTAGCGTCGTTGTCTTCCGTCGTCATGGTAAAAAACAAGGTTTCCCTCAACAGTTTTCAAAAAATGTATCTCTATGCATGATGACATTAAAATATCGTTTCATCCATTTAATTCTTGTTGGATTATTTGTCTTTATAAGCATGTGTATGCATGCGTGTTCGCATTCCATTGTCTGTAAGAGAGAGAGAGAGAGAGAGAGAGAGAGAGAGAGAGAGGGAGAGAGAGAGAGAGAGAGAGAGAGAGGGCGAGGGAGGGAGAGGGAGAGAGAGAGAGAGAGAGAGGGCGAGGGAGGGAGAGAGAGAGAGAGAGAGAGAGAGAGAGAGAGAGAGAGAGAGGGCGAGGGAGGGAGAGGGAGAGAGGGAGAGAGAGAGGGCGAGGGAGGGAGAGAGAGAGAGAGAGAGAGAGAGAGAGAGAGAGAGAGAGAGAGAGAGAGAGAGAGAGAGAGAGAGAGGGGGAGTGTGTGTGTATGTGTTTGTGCGCCCGTCTATGCGTGTGTGTTTGTGGTCACAGTAGGGCCGCGGGCATATTCTCTTGGCACCATTGATCGTTGATCCAAGCCGATAATAATGTCTCTCCTCAATACCAAACAGAGCAGTGGCTCTGTTTGACGGACGCCTCATTCCCCCCATGACACGCGCCCCCCCTCGGTCCATCACCACCGCGTCTCCAACGCCCACGCTGCTCCTCACCAACACTCCTCTGATGTCATCCTATCAATCCTCTGCTGCTGAATACGAGGACAGGAATGGGGCTTTTATTGGTTTTCCAACGCAAAATTCCTCGCACACGTTGCCTCTCCTGGACCCCTGGGCCGATCTGAAGTCCTGAAGGCCTTACAGTAGAACACAGACTCTAACGTCGCTGGTCACATCGGTTTGTTTTTTCTGAAAATGAGGATTTTGATTTAGTCATACAGTATTAAAGTATTAAAACCAGATCGCTCCTTCTCCACCCTCATTTTTTCACTTTTGATGGAAACGTGTTACTAAGCTAGTCAATGGTTGCATAGACCTTACACCATCGTTAGGAAGTAAAGCACCATCATTTTTTAACACAACTAACTTCGTTTAAGCCACTCCTCCACCAAACACACACAAATTGAATTGATAGGACTAGCTGGACAACGTCACCAACGGAGCACTGCAGGCTACAGGGAATCTGTATTCAGATCCAAGACTCCTACCCTAGTAACATTTTACCGTGTTAGCTAAACATTGACACGGGTTGCATGAACCCAGTGTTTCCCAGCCAGGGGGAAAAGCCGGTTTTCGTGAAGGCCTTGTCAACCAGATGCAAGTCGGTGTCGAAATAATGTTCCAACCTCAAAAGGGGAGTCAAATGGGCCTTATAATGGTTCACAAACCCATGCCTTCGTTTTTGCCGCAGCACATATTTCAGTTTCATAACATGCTCTGCTTCTGATCTCTGCTTCCATGGGAGTGTCTGAAATATAAGAAAGTGTGAAAAACTGCAATTTCACACGTCGGCCATCGTGTCCAACAAGGCACACGATAAAAAGTTGGCTTCAATGAAATACACAGATGGTGCCGTGACAACAGAGAGCAGCTTCGACCGGGTGTCTGGGCGTGGAAGCTAAGGTGCTAATTCAGAGTTGAGCCAAGATGGCCGGCGATGAAGGTCACTGGCGACCGGATGGAGGCACATGACAAACCACTGGAGGAAACAGGAAACGTTCCCAGGACACTCGCTAATGTGCAGTAAACTCACAAATCAGCTTAGTTGTTCGCGGCTCTCCACACTCCCCGTGAGTCAGAAGAGGCCGGGGGACACTGGAGGGTGGAGTGGGCTGTTGGGGGAGCAGGGAGGATTCTGGGAGGACCTCCAGGGGAACGGACCCTGGTCCAAAACAAGCTGGCACGAGAGGGGGATGCTGCCCTGGCAGGAAGTCATGTCCCAGGCTCAGCCTCCGGAGGTCAGGACGGAGGGTAAGACACACCCACCCAACCGTGCACACGCTGTCATGCACACATGCACACACACACACACACACACACACACACATAGAAACACACACACACACACACTCTAGCACACTCATTTGATTTGGTTATTATGATGATATCATTCCATACTCTTGCAATGCTGAACTTTTACCCCTGTGGTTAGAAATGAGCATTTGGCAATATCACTAACATAATTAATCCCAAACAGACACACACACACACACACACACACACACACACACACACACACACACACACACACACACACACACACACACACACACACACACACACACACACACACACACACACGCACACACAAACACGCTCAATAAAATGTCATATGCGCCCACATAAAAAAAGAGAGCGTCGCAGAAAAGAAGAATGACCGTCATTGTTTAGATGATGTCGTGCCTGTCTGAGTCACATGGACCATGAGAAGAGACTGGAGTCCCCTCAGGTTCATCTAAGGTTAGGTTGGTCATCCCCATCTAAATATGACCAAATTGTCTTTCCTTACACTCACACTCCTACGACTTATGACCTGCAGCAGGAAAGAGGTCAGAGGGAATGTTTAGTCACAGGTCAACACACCTCTTGAGAAGATTGTTGTTTCACTGCCTTGCTCAAAGGTTGCTTCCCAGCATTCATTGCAGGCATCGTGGTTGCATCACAGAGTACCGAGCACGATTCCTGACGTCCGTAGCCTAACTGTGAACGTCCTTAGTGACATGTATCTGAATTCACTTCACTTTGGAAAGGGTTGGATAAACAAATTGTAAAACCTCACAGCTGTGATGTATTTAGTGATTTGGACCATTGAGTCCTGTACAACTTTAAGCTGTAGTGTCCATGACACCTGTCTCCTCTATCAGCTCTGCCTTGGCTTAACTTTTCCTTCTATACAAAGCAAAGGCATGTATTTCAGACAGATGGTACTTCTAAATACTCACATGGTGCTGTGTGGCATTCTCTCCCAAACCAAAACAACCTGCTTAAACCCCTGGCTCTGGATAAGCAACTATCTCAAGATGTGTGGAGGAAGGGTGTGGGAAAACCTTCTCCCCATCACACAGATCTGATTGAAACAGGGCCCCATGAGGACTCAGGACTCAGTCAAATTTCCTGCATGAGTCACAAAGAAATATTTGAATAATATCCCTGAGTAAGCCCCTGACACTCAATCAAACTCCTAAAAGATATTTCAGATCCAAGACGGGCGACTATCAAGATGTCACAGGTCAAAGATGGAGGAGATCCAAGATGGAGGTGGATCAAAGTTTGAGAGCTAAGATGAAGAATGATCAAGGTCCAAGATGGAGGGGAATCAGATGGTGTGATTAGAGGAGTCACGGTGAGCTGTGTGAGGCCATTCTCCGGGGTATGGGCGCATGCTAGCGGTGACTCAGCGTCTTGGATCGTGAGAAAAGCTAGCATGTTTGAAAAACACCGTCAGAGGTCCCTGGGCCACAGTGTGCATTGGATGAATACATTCCTTCCATTGACATGCTCGCTAACTGACGTCCCAAGTTGGACCACATTTGCATTCGGACCCTTCCGTCACACAGCAAACAGTATATGTGCGTTGACAATGGCTTGCCTATTTTCATTCTTTCTTCCTTTGTAATGGAATTAATTGGCATTTAATATAGACTGTATCATAAATCCTGCATTGTCCGAAATTACTGTAAGCCATTTGCCATGTGAGTTTTAGTAACTGATGTTCATAGAAATTGCTTAATAAATCACATTCGGCCCGTGGGAGGCCTGGTTTATAGACCTGCTGTATGTAATGCTGCAAGTCGTTTCACAGAAGGAGCATTAACTCAGCTCTTGCCTGACTTGGGAGCCGAGGTAGGCCGGGCTGAAGTGACCAGATCTATGTGCTTTCATTAAACCTCTGGCAGCCTGCCCCGTTCAGAGCGGTCTTCGTGGTCCAACTGGAAGAGGTTTCTGCTGCGGTTGAACTGGGCGGACAGGAGAGAGGGCACTGCTGTGATGAAACCTTGGCGTACCAGTAGGATAAATCATTCCTGACAACCGTTTCCTTGGCAACCGCCTCCAACTTCTCAAAAGGGACCCTCGCGGTTACCAGGTCAGCGAACTCAGAAGATTCTTCTGGTCGTGTTCTGGCACACCTCTGTACCTTTCAGCCTTTGGCGTACACATGCGTACGCTCACTGACACTTTGTGAAGTTTAGGAACATCAAGCCCAAATAATGCTGGAAAATCAGAACCATATGTCCGTCAGCTACAGCAAAAGCAGTGGTACGACACATACTCTTCCTCTTCTACCGCACGACTACTGAGGACCTAGTTACTGGAAATATTATATTACTTATAATGACATATATACCTATACATGTCATTCTTTACTTTTACTCATCGTACTTAAATACATTCTAACCCATATAAATATTTTGTATTTGGGCTACTTTTTTACTTTAACTGAAGTGTTTTTCGTACGGATGACAAACTTTTACCAGCAACTTCGACCAAGATATCTGGATAGACAAATTTTGTCCTAAATGTTCATGTTATTATGTTTATGCTACAGGCATTGGAAAAGGTCCTTCTTAGTTGTCCCTTTATCTCTTGAAAGTGTTGATAGTTGTTCAAACCTCATAAGACCTCACAGTAGATAGCTTTCATACCCAATAAAAGATCAGTAATTTGCCTTTGGTGCGTCTATAAAAAGATCTGAGCAGATATGGCGTGGTGGTAACGTGTTCAATCAAACCACATGCTCGGGGAGGCAGAGAGAGGGTGAGGGTGGGAGATAGAGAGAGGGAGAGGGTGGGGGATAGAGGAAGAGAGAGAAAGGGCCACCAGCAAACTATCAGATGGTTGAATGCCACCGAGACAGCCTGCTCTTCCTCCAGGCTGAGATCTGCACCTCCTTCTCTATATTTTATTACAAGTTTAATCACATCCATCAGAAGATGGGTTGACACACATTGTCCGGCCTCCCCGGCCTCATGAAGACGATTCAACAGGAGGGAAGAGGGGGTGAAGTAGTAGTGAAGGGGGAAGGAGAGGAGGCGATGAGCAGAGGCAAGAAGAGGAGGATAGGTATAGAAGGAGGAGGAGGAGAGACAGATGAGGAGAGGTAGAGAAGGAGGAGGAGGAGAGACAGATGAGGAGAGGTAGAGAAGGAGGAGAGATAGAGGAAGGGGGGGTAGAGGTAGAGGAAGAGGAGGGAGAAGAGTTGAGAGTAAAAGAAACAAGGGAAATATAGGATATAAAAGGGGAAGAGGTAGGACTAGGAGGTTCGAGCAAAGGGTTAAGTAAATTATTGAAAAAATGTAAACAGAATCCAAACCTAATTGAACCTTTTCACCATCCAAATTATACCAGACTGAAAAAGAGAAACAACAGCAATAGACCCAAGGTCCTGGCAGACAAAACACATATTCCTCAGTGTCTGTCAGAAGTATGAGTCATCTGAGGATACGCCAGGGGGCCTGGCCCCATCAGAGGGGCTTACCCAGGGTCCCTCTTCAACACGACGTCCCATGGAAACATGGAGCATCCAACTGTTGTGCCATCAGAAGCACTGGTTAACCTCCATCATTTAACACTGCTCTTCCAACAGTAACCTGGGATCCAGCAGCGCTACTATGTTATAGCAGAGCTTCTGGGTGGCGATTAAGGGTTGCTTCAATTATTGTTGTTAACGTATAACTCCATTATTCTACAGTTTAACCTCATCGGCCCCATCACCCAACTGTTTAACCTCATCAACACCATCATTACTTCCATCATCGTTGAACCCTCAGCAGCAGCCTGGGTCTGAGGGTCAGCTGGCTGGGTCTGGAGGGCCTGCAGCAGCCTGGGTCTAGCCGTTCAGCAGCCTGGGTCTGAGGCTCAGCTGGCTGGGTCTGGAGGCTCTTCAGCAGCCTGGGTCTGAGGGTCAGCAGCATCTACTCTGGACCGGGGAACATGTGACATGGGGAGATTCCCATTCTCTTGATCCATTCCACTGGATACAGAGTCGTCTTTGGTCTCGCTTCATTTGGTATTACTCGTTATGTGTCTACTTTGACCCGTTGGGAAGCCCCCATGTAATAATTCTTCAGTGGGATCATTCCCTTCCTCCCCTAGGGAAGACGGTTGGAACATTTTGTATGCCACATTCTTCCTGCTATATCCCCCCTATATGTTGACATATACAGACAAATGATGGTCCTCTAATGATTCTGACCTAGGGGCAGGCAGGTGCACTGACAGGATTGAAGCCAAGAGGAAGATCCTAACTCTTGGGTTGAGTACTTGGTTGCATTCTCCCCGCACTGCACTGCAAAGCCTCGTATCTGAAATGGCTTCTCTGGCGGTTTGTCCTGCCAAGCAGCTGTTGAACGAGCCGCCGGGGACCGGAGAGCGGGGGACTGGGCCGGACGTCCAGGATGGAAGAGAGGATTAAAAAAGTGGAAAAACATTGAAGAATGAGAGTCGGATATATATGAGAGAGAGAGAGAGAGAGAGAGAGAGAGAGAGAGAGAGAGAGAGAGAGAGAGAGAGAGAGAGAGAGAGAGAGAGAGAGAAAGAGAGATAAAAGAGAGAGTAATACAACAGGGAGATAGAAACAGACTGAGAAGGCAAAGTGGGACACGACAGAGACAGAGAGAGACAGAGAGAGAGAAAAAGATAGGCAGTGAGGGGGAGACGGGGGAGAGAGAGACTAAACGTTTGACTGTCTGCGGTCCAAAGCACTCTCAGCGGAGGAGGGATGACAACAATTAACATGGAACAGCCCTCTGGGGAATGTTGGTCTCCTTGACAACAGTGGACGTAGCCAAACAAATGTCCCCTTTCATAACAATACAAGACAATCGCAATATCCTCCCTAAACAGAATCCGTGAGTCTGCCAGCCGAAACCTGTCCTTCTGGGACGCGGTGTCTGTGGGGAAGGTCTTTGTCTGTGGCTTCAAACCTTCTCGTCTGGGACCTACCTCAGGTGTAGGCCTGTGACCCCATATGCAAATGAGGTGACCCAAAGTTGGGGTGCCAACCCGCAGGTTGGGAAACGCTGTGGTGCTCTATTCACCTAAGCTCCCTGCCGAGACTTCCTGGGCTGGTTGAACAGCCGGTGAATAGACTGAGAGACACAGAGGACCAGATTAACTGAAACAATATGGATAACTGTTTCTATGAGTCATGGGAGAGCAGGACTACAGTCAGTGCAGGGTTGACTGATCCAGCAGAACTGGGACGACTGAAGAGAGATCAGAAACCAAATTCAACCCTGGAGAGAGGGAGGGGATCTGGACGAGTGTATGTGTGTGTGTGTGTGTGTGTGTGTGTGTGTGTGTGTGTGTGTGTGTGTGTGTGTGTGTGTGTGGTTTGAGGTTCTGTGTTGGTGTGCTTGTGATGATACCTGACACTGCTTCACAGGTTTTGGATGATTGGGCTTTGAGGTTGCATGCTTGAGAGACCGTGTGGTTTTCTGTGTGCTTGATTGCTCTTGTCCATGTGATTGTGCGTGATTGTGTGTTTGTTTGTGTACGTGTGATTGTTTTCTGCATGTGCATATGAATGAGTGTACAAGCGAGTGCAATTCCGTGTGTGTGTGTGTGTGTGTGTGTGTGTGTGTGCATGCGTCATCGTGCATTGTGTTTCAATGTGTGTGTTTCAATGGGAGCCCTGGGGAGCTGTGATCGGTGTAACCAGGAGGGAGGGGTAATAACGGCTGGGGGCTGAGCCAGGGGGTCCACCCCTCATCCTGGCAGAGGTGCGGCTCGCTAATCAACTACAGAGAAGTGAAGAACGCCGCGCCGCTGCCGGCTCGGGTTTCACCACCAGCGGCACCGCGGCAGGGACCAGCGACCGCCAAGACGACCCGCCCGACCGCCCGCCCGCCTCAGAACAAGCACTCAGAACCCCGCTTCTGCTTTCTGGAGTATCCAAATCAAACTGGAGCGCTTTTTGTGTGCAAAACAGTGGTACAAAGTGCTACACAAGTGGAGTCACACACCTATACTGCCTGTGTGCGTTTGTTCCAAGTGCGTCATTCTAAAGTCAGTGACGTTCTATTAGAGGCATCTTAGTGTCAGGGCATCTGTGAATTCTACCGGTGACCATTATATATAATAACTTAATAACCGGCCTGAATACTATTATAAAGATTGCGTCGCTGTTTGAAGGGCTGGGTTGTGCGGGAGATTGTGCAGGAGGTCATCTCTCTACACGTAAGTGATTCCTTCAGGGTTTTCACTGCAAAAGACAAAGGAAGAACCCACTGTTTAATGTGAACCAATAATGCAAAGGTTTTATTAACACAACCACACACACACACACACACACACACACACACACAGTGTTATTTATAAATTAATTATAAATGAAAGAAGCAATAAAAAAGACGCTGCCGTGCGTAAATTGAAGCCAGCCTGCATCAAAATTACAAAATAACGACAGGATGCAATATTAACTTAATGAGCCTTCTTCAAGTTTCTCTGGGACACTTTCTCGAGAATGATCATTAACTAGGCTACTTATTTATAGGCACGTTACTATATGTGTTATTATAGGCACATGATCTTACAAAAACCCGAACCCTGTTGATATCTATAAACCGGCCCACCCTGGAGCTGCCGGCTACCCTCACGTGACCGCGGCAGGTTCTCCCCCAATCAGCGGAGCTCGTCTGGTCGCAGAGGAATGAATGCACCACCTACACTGAACCCACAGCGGCGACCGGCCACACTGTCACAGCACGGAGAGCACTTTTTAACGGGAACCGACTGGAATTAACTCCTCAGAGACGGAGGAATACATATTTAAAAAGTATGCGTACCGCTTGTTATAACACATAACCGCCTTCATTCACGTCCGAGGGTCGTTTTCCTCCGATTCGTGGGTGATAAAAACAACTTTGCAACTTTTTTTCTCGACCGTCTGTCAGCGATTCACCTGCGGACGAAAACCATGCGCCCGAGGGGAGAGCTCTCGCGGTAAGTGGTAGGGTGTTTATTGGCCTGATTTGCATATTTTATATAATTGGAGGACGTTTATTTGTCGGCAAGTGGTGCGCAGATGGGTGTCGGGGACGTTATGATTTAGGCCTATCGTGTGATAAGGTATACGATAAAGATATAAGATAACGCCTATTTCAAACAAACTTTTTCCAAAAACATATCTAGACTCTTGAGCAGCAAAGCACATTCATATTTAATCAGTCCCATCCATGTTGGAGAATAAAAAATTAAAAAATCTTTTATACAGTATCTTTCCACACGGGCATATTTCTATGGTAACAGTCGTTTCATATTAATAGTCCCACTCTAAAATGCCTCACATGTCTGGTTTCTAAACAAACTGAACAGCAGAACAACTCTGTTCAACTCTTGTTTGGGGCTGAAATGGATGAGCTGAGGCGCATTGGGTGTGGCAAAAATAAAACTTAACCATGCAAGCCCGGAGAAGTATACAACTCATCTAGAAATGATCCTAAAGAAGTAAATTGATCTTTCTATTTCAAACTATTTTCTACCCTTGACTGATTTCTGGGCATGGATTATCGTTATTGTCTCGGGTATTGCGTTGGCCTACATATCATTTTCTAGTATTATTGACCATTATTGTTGAATGTTGTTTACATGCGTACGTATACATCTTGTTATTGTCTAGCTTTCTATAAGACACGTAATATCCATCTTTAAGATAAGAGTACAAGTAAAGTTAAGGTGACTCCACAAAACTTTGAGAACTTCTCATCACCTGTCTCGACCTCTCCCTCCCCCCCTTACAGGTCTGCCCTCCCTCTCCTCTTCCTCCCCCTCCTCTTCCTCCCAGCCGTGGTCCAGTCCGCCCGCCAGCAGTGGCACCTCCAGCGGGTCCCGGTGGTCCTGCCCCTGCAGACGGACGCCCGCCCCGACCCCAGCTTCCTGTCGCCCGCCCACCTGGAGGTCACCTCCCCCTGCGACCCAGAGTGCCACCGGGCGGCGCCCCGGCCCAGCTACTGGGACCTGCGGGATCTGCTGGCCTTCGAGACGCTGCACAGCGACGGCCACCTCACCGAGACCGCCGTCGGCATCTACGGTTACGACCCCCGCGCCGACACCAGCCCGGCGTACCTCGTCGCGGACGCCGCCCCGCCCCCGACGAAGACCCCCAAGGCGCCGGTGCGGAGGAGGAGGCAGATCTTCGGCCATGACGGGCGCTTCAGCATCGCGGGGCGGGACCACCTGCTGCAGTACCCCTTCTCCGTGGCGGTGAAGCTCTCCACCGGCTGCTCCGGCACCCTGGTGGGCGAGCGCCACGTGCTGACCGCCGCCCACTGCGTCCACGACGGGAAGAACTACGTCAAGGGCGCCCAGAAGCTCCGCGTGGGCTTCTTGCGGCCCAGCCAACGAGACTCCTCCCCTTCCTCCTCCGCCAACTCCACCAATCACGCCGAGGCGGCCCTGGGCTCCGCCTACTACTCGCCGCCGTCCAACCACAAGATGCGCTTCCAGTGGATTCGCGCCAAGCGCACGCACGTGCCCAAGGGCTGGGTGAAGGGCAACGCCAACGACATCGGCATGGACTACGACTACGCGCTGCTGGAGCTCAAGAAGCCCCACAAGCGCCGCCACATGCGGCTGGGCGTGAGCCCGCCCGCCCAGCGGCTGCCCGGCCGCCGGGTGCAGTTCTCGGGCTTCGACAACGACCGGCGCGGCCAGCTGGTGTACCGCTTCTGCGCGGCGGGCGAGGAGACGGCCGACCTGCTGTACCAGCACTGCGACGCGCAGCCCGGCGCCAGCGGCTCGGGCGTGTACGCGCGCATGTGGGACCGGCGGCGGCGGCGCTGGGAGCGGAAGGTGATCGGCGTGTTCTCGGGACACCAGTGGGTGGAGCAGGACGGCGCCACCAAGGAGTTCAACGTGGCCGTGAGGCTCACGCCGCTCAAGTACGCCCAGATCTGCTACTGGATCCGCGGCAACTTTGTGGACTGCAGGGAGGGCTGAGGGGGACGGGGGGAGACCTGGGGGGAGAGAGTCTGGGGGAGGGCTGAGGGGGAGACTTTGGGGGAGAGGGGTGGACCTGTACTGGATTAGAACCTGTTGGAGTGGACCACACACACACACACACGACTGACACACACGCCCGACACACACACACACGACTGACACACACACACACACACACGACTGACGCACACGCCCGACACACACACACGACTGACGCACACGCCCGACACACACACACACGACTGAAACACACGCCTGACACACACGCCTGACACACACACACACACACACGAGATGAGAGGTGAAGAGCCGGGGACGATGAGGTCATGCTTGCTTAAAGATTCCAGGTGCGAGGAGGCGATGACACGCGAGAGGCGATGACATCAGGGTGACATCATGATGACATCATGACGGTGCAGGGCTACCCTGCGCAGGACATTGAGGAAGACGAGCAGAGCATCATGGTTTCACTTTATACGCTTTATTCTAATTATACTAAGATTGCACTGTTTCTAAGCCTTGTGGGCAGGTTTCTTCTGTAAACCACTTGTGTTTTATGTGAATGAATGTAGTTTGCTATTGCCAAAGTGATACTTGTTGCTTTCAAAAAGGCAAACTAGTACTCTTGATCCACACAAAGTGTGGATTTTACTATTGACGTATGTATGCTGCCACCTAGTGGAGATACAGTACATTGCACTTGTCCGTCACAGTCAACAGCACCATTTCTTCCTTTTGAGAATTTCAATGTTTCAAAAACCGCAACTCTAGAGTTAACGCATAGACGTGTTTTGCGCTGTAAAATGTCACTTAAGCCTATATAATCATCTATGCTTTAATCGTTGAAACAGTTAGACTCCATTGAGAAATAAAAAAGGTAAATAAATTAAAACATAAGAAAAAAACATGTTGATTTAACACCTTTCTTTTATTGTCTCAGATGCCAAATTAAAAGCGGTATTAATGTTTCCAGGCAGGCTACGTTGGTGGGGGAGTGTGGTACAAACTGAAATAAGGAAGGACCTTCCTACCCAAGAACATCCAACACGAAGCCGCAATGCATCCTGGGATATGGCACACACATCAATTTAACATCCTTTGGTTAACCTCTACACATTCAAATAGCCAACAGCGTTTCTCAGGATTCTCAAAAAATCGAACCAAACCAAAAATACAGGATGCGGTCCAGAAGAAACAACGAGAAAAATACAACCAAATGGCTCCCGCGAGGGCCCTGCTTCATAAGAGGTGAAACCAGTCATCCTCTTTCACTGGAAGCCGAGCCCTGGCTTCCACTTGCCAATCAGGGCGCACAACACAGGAGTAGACAATAAAACACTGGGACCATATGGGCAGAGCCGACAGATACACCTTCGGTCTCCGTAACACAGCACGCCAGTTGAACAGCCTCACTGAACCGCCATGTTTGATACATTCAACGAGAGAGAGAGCGAGAGAGAGAGAGAGAAAGAGAGAGAGACTAATTTCATTACTCACTCGGTGTGACTGAGACACAGTCATCTATGGCACAACAGTCATCCTCGAGGTTCCCTACGCATGCATCACAGGTCAATACATGACACACACAAACGCCTGACTGCACCAGAGCGAAGGAATGACCGGAACACTTTCCACAGGCAGCGATGTGGTCGCTTTTGATGTTGAAGTTCCTCCTGAAAGAGGATTGTACTTTGGTTTCATCCAACGTGGGCTGCATACTGAGCTGTATAATTTATACTGAGATGTAGGTGGTGAGCTGAACGCCAGCGGGCAGGGAATCCCCCACCACAGAGAGTGGTGGCACAATGACGATGTCACTGCCGAGACGCAGGAAACACACCGTTTAAAAGATCGAGAGAGATCAGAGCGTAAGAAGTAACAAAACAGAGAATCTGTGTCATGCCTCAGCGTGGCCCCTGCTGGCTAACACCGTTCTGGTAAAGGGAGAGGATAACACAAACGGCCGTAGAGAAAACCATGACAAAAATGAAACGATTTCACTTAGTTTCAGCCGTCAATCGCCCCTTTCTGCTGGGCTACTTTCCAACGTGATCACCAGGAAGTCCGTGCCACACATGACCAATAGCCATCAGCCTGTGTTGTGCCGCCCATGTATGGTGTGGGCAGACCGACCTATCACGTAGCGATGGACATCTGGCGATGCCCGGTGTCCACGGGAAAGACGACTTACTTAACCGCTCGTTCTTTCCTCCGTATTCTAGCAACGACCAAAGAATAACGACAACTAAACATGCCAGGCTCGGTCGCGTGATGAGACAGGCGTGTTAGACGTGTTCGGTGCCAGGATGCGGTGAGACAGGATGCCCCAGCTGCCTTGCGGTACAGACGCAAAGAACGAAACCCGTCGGTCTGACCTCAGAGTGCACGAGCGTGAGAAGGGGTGCCTTCGCGTGCACAGACGTACACAAAAGGCGCAGGAAAGCCCTCGGCTTCACACTCAAACGCTTTCAAACTCCTGACCCATTCGGACTCGGCGCCGTCTTTACAGAGCACTAAATTCATTCAGATGCTTCGACCCGATTAAAAAAAAAAAAATACTTTCGTAACACAAGAGTTCTCCCCGAACGGCTCAATCTAAACCGAACCGAGGAATCGATCCCCGCAGTCAATCTAAACTCAAACCAGCCAACCGGGAGCACACAGGCCGGGCGTTGCAGGCCGACGCCCCCCCCGTGGCAGCGGGGTACATCTTTGGCAGGAAGTCCCCCCCCCCCCCCCCCCCCCCCCTCGTGAGATCAAACCTGGCGGTCCTGTGCTGCCGGCATGCGGAAAAAGAAACGTAACACAACATGCGACAGACGTCCTCGTCGGGGTCTCTGTAACGCCTGGAGCGATGGGGCGGGGGGGGGGGGGGACAGTATACAAAATAAAAAATACTCTTTAAATAGTTATATAAACATCGCATGAAAATAGAACCGTATCAAAACATAACCGTGAGTTCACAGTCCCACATGTCCGCCGTGCTCCTCCCCACGCCTGCCCCCCCCCCCCCCACCCCTCCTCGCTTTCACGTTCCCATGGTAACCCCTGCGTCACCATCTCCCCCGAGCTTGTTTACGTCCAAAGGTTCAAAGGGGAGGTCTCGGAGGAGGAGGAGGAGGAGGAGGAGGAGGAGGAGCCGGCAGCTACTGTGACTTGAGGCCCAGGCCGTTGGAGGAGGAGGAGGAGGAAGAGGAGGAGGAGGAGGGAGCGGCGGGGGAGGAGGGGTAGGAGTAGGCCTTGCCCAGGACGATGCGGTCCCGGAGCAGCTTGAAGAGCACGTAGTAGTTGCAGAAGAGGATGAGGCCCAGCGAGAGCGTGTGGTTCCAGCGCTCGGAGCGCAGCAGGGAGTACAGCTGGTACAGCACCACGGTGGACTCGATCCAGATCAGCAGGTTGAGTATCCGGAGGGGTTTGTGGAACAGGAACTAGCCGAGGAAAGAGAGAGAGAGATACGTTGCAAAAAACGTGTTGCAACAAAGTCACGATTAGAATTATGAACTTGGTTGTCGGCTGCTGTCTCGCTTCCTTTCTGATTCTAATTTTTACTTTTTTGAGATTTAGAGCACGGCTTTAACCAAAGCCACTTAGTAACTCGTTCATCTGGCCATTAATGAGCGGTCATCAAGGATGCCCAAATGTAGGTTGTCAACGTTGGTATTTGAACCAACAGTCAAACCACCCTAACTAGGGCAGGTCTACCCTGCCCCTGGCGCAAGAACAGGTTCCCCTCTCCAATCTCGAGTGTTAAAGGGGTAGTTCGGAATTTTGGACACAGGGCCTGATTCCCAAGTTAGCCTTGGTGTTCTTTATTATTGGAGACGGTTTTCAACACATTTCATTCAGTCCTTCTAGTTGCAGAGTTTGCTCGTGCATTGCACATTGCATGGCAATGTGCAATGCCAGCCTGCTAATAAAAGTACACCCGAGGCAAATCAACTATAACGCCCGACGGTCGATGTAAATGTCTGTGTTGATAGAAATAAAACCAACCTTGCATTGCATTTTAAGGGACATGCTGTGTCTCAGCAGCAGTGTTATAGTGCTGGTAGTAGGCTACGGCAGCGGCGGACAGATACCTAGGTTAAATTCCGCTGCTGCTCAGAAAGTAGTCCCTCAAAATGCGAGGATTCATGCGATGCGAGGTTAGTTTTATTTCTAACTTCATTCTATCAACACAGACATTTACATCTATAGCCTGGCGTTATAATTGATTTACCTCGGGTGTACTGTGGCGTGGGTAAGACTGTTTTTATTAGCAGGCTAGCATTGCCCCGTTGCCGTGCGCTAGCCTAGCACGCGCAAACTCCGCAACTCGAAGGACTGAATGAAATGCGTTGAAAACCGTCTCCAACGATAAAGAACCGCGGACTCACGTAGAACCTGGAGTGGGAGATGTCCGAGGGCAGCGCCACGTTGTAGGTCCCCACCGCCTTGTACAAGCTGCGGCTGTGCCTCACCAGCACCCCCTGAGGCCATATGGTGCTCTCTGACCATCTGCTCAGGACACACACACACACACACACACACACACACACACACACACACACACACACACACACACACACACACACACCTTGAGTATGGTGTGAAATGCATGATGAAACACCACCAGGTGCACACACACACCTTCAAAGACACAATTCTGTCCAGATTTATTGGTGACTTGTTCCCTTAGTTTTCTTTCTATGATAGAAGAAGACCTTTGCTTTTCTGTAATGTTTTACAGTACAATAGATAAAACCCTTTGCACTTAATAATGCTTTTTTCTTTTTTTTTTAAAGAAGTTTGTTCAACATGTGTTCCAACATCGGTTATTTTATTATTACCATCATCATAATCCCCATTATTATAGTAAACGCCAGTGTGGACATGTATTGTCATTACCGTTATCCTTGTGTGTGGACGAACCTCATACTATTATTACAACCATATACTGTATATTCCATCTGATGTGCTGTGAGGGAGAAGGGAGGAAGAGGCCAAACGAGAGGTAGGAAGAGAGAGGGACGAGAGGGAGAAAGAGAGGGAGAAAGAGAGATGAAGAGGAAGGAAGAGAGAGGGACGAGAGGGATATAGAGAGGGAGAAAGAGAGGGAGAAAGAGAGATGAAGAGGAAGGAAGAGAGAGGGAGGAAGGGGATATAGAGAGGGAGAAAGAGAGGCAAAAAGAGGGAGAAAGAGAGTGAGAAATAAGGAGGAAGAGAGGGAGGAAGAGCAGGAGAACTGGGGCGAGGAAAAGGGGGAGAAAGGGGGAAAGACGGAGGGAGAGAGGGAGGAAGAGAGGGAAAAACAGAGGGAGGGAGAGGGGGAGAAACAGAGGGAGGGAGAGGGGGAGAAACAGAGGGAGGGAGAGGGGGAGAAACAGAGGGAGGGAGAGGGGGAGAAACAGAGGGAGGGAGAGGGGTAGAAACAGAGGGAGGGAGAGGGGGAGAAACAGAGGGAGGGAGAGGGGGAGAAACAGAGGGAGGGAGAGGGGGAGAAACAGTGGGAGGCAGAGGGGGAGAAACAGAGGGAGGGAGAGGGGGAGAAACAGAGGGAGGGAGAGGGGGAGAAACAGAGGGAGGGAGAGGTGGAGAAACAGTGGGAGGCAGAGGGGACGGGCCACTCACACGTGCTGGGGTGCGTTGCTGTACGAGCCGTGCTCCAGCTTCTGCCAGCGGCCCAGGTGTGCGGCCGAGCGGTGCAGCAGGTCGCAGTAGCTGGGCGGCAGCAGCTGACTCATCAGCATCACGAAGGCGTTGATCCACACCATGATCAGGTGCTCACAGGACCAGCGCATGTCGTAGTACTGCGTGCTCTGCAGGGGGGGGGGGGGGGGGGGGGGGGGAGGTTACCGTACGGCTGCCTGGGTTTGTGCTCCGATGTGAACGCATATGAACATGATTCGGGGTACAGGATGGGTGTGATATGGATCGGCGATTTCAAGCACACACACGAGTCTAGAAATTTATTTGAATAGGAAATTATTTAAAACAGTGTGCACCTCAGCTATCCATCACCCTACTCGCCCCAAACCTGTTTGGTCACGGATATAGTCTTGCAAAGATAAACCCATTTGTGTGAGTCGACAGACACAGTGTTGATTTGAAGTCGTCAGCAGAACCTTGGTTCTGCTTTCGAAGACAGGATGTCCTCGAAACAAACATGTAATAAAATAAAGTGAAAGGCCCCAGTCACCCTGATTTGAGGGTATACGATTACTAATCTAAAATTTGATTTGTGAGCCTAGTCACTTTATGACAGAAGGTGTTTTAGAGCACATTTCAAACTAATCTGTTTTGCATTTTGAACCTTGGGTTTGGTTCCGAAACCATATGAATATTTTTTTATGATAGACATTGGAGTATGAAGCCAGAACCTTTCAACTGGGAGTTGAAACCCTTACCAGTAGATCAACCTCCCCACTGAATGTGAAACGAACGTTCATAAACAAATGTTTTTCATACAACCCCCCACCTCCACACCACTTCCTCTTTCTCCGCTTTCACAGTTAATCAGTCCCGATCACCGCATCGTCACCTCTACTTATTATTTGACTTAGAACTAGAGCAGTGCCCCACAGACAGAGTTGGAGGACAAGCAAAACGTCCTAAATGGACTTAATGTGATTCTTAAGGGTTGAAAAAAAAAAAAAAGAACGTGTTTTTGAAATTCAACACAAACTTTGCAGAAGCTCAGATATTAAATCCGGAGTCGCAGAGTAGCCAAGCACTTACAATTGCGAGGTTAACCCATTCGTCGTATACAACACAGATCGCTGGGATTAGATGCTACACAACACAATCGTACGCACATAATAAGTGCGTAAGAGGGGTGTATTTAGGAGAGTAAGGGAGGAGAAGGGGCGTGGGGGGGGGGGGGGGGGGGGGGAGGGGGGAGGCTATGCAGAGTCTAGGTGAACTCTGAGCAAGCGAGTCTTGAGTCTCTATGGGAAGCTGATGAGCAACTCTGCAGTGCTGACCTAAGCAGTCCTGTCCTAAGTGCCAGGACGTACAACAAACAATAAGTGAGTGTATCAATTCCCAGGACGCACAAACATACAATAAGTGAGTACATTAAGTGCCAGGAGGGACAACCTACAATAAGTACGTACATTAAGTGCCGGGACCTACAAACATACAATAAGTGCGGCCATGCGCTGCCCTTACCTTGACGAAGCAGAGCGGCAGGAAGGCAACGTAGTAGGCGCTGAACAGCGAGTTGAACAGCACCTCCTTGATGCGGCGGTTGAAGTCGCTCTTCAGCTCCTCCACCTCGCCGCGGATCAGCTCCGGTGTGTGCGTGTGCGTGTGCGTGTGGCAGGTGTGCGTGGGCGCCTGCGGCGGGCTGGTGAACTGCTCGCGGAGGTTCTCCCGCAGCAGGAAGAGGAAGTCCCGCGGCCGGAAGAACGGCGCCTCTGCCGCCGCGGCCACCAGGTCGCCCTGCTGCCCCTGGTCGCCGTGGTAACCGCAGACGGAGGCGGCGGCGGCGGCCTGGCTCCTCGCCGCCCCCTCCTGGTGGAAGCAGCAGAGGGGGATGTACACGCCGAAGCTGAGAGAGAGAGAGAGAGAGAGAGAGAGAGAGAGAGAGAGAGAGAGAGAGAGAGAGAGAGAGAGAGAGAGAGAGAGAGAGAGAGAGAGAGAGAGAGAGAGAGAGAGAGAGAGAGAGGGAGAGGGAGAGACAGAGACAGAGACAGAGACAGAGACAGAGAGAGAGAGAAAGAGAGAGAGAGAGAGAGAAATATAGACAACATAGACCAGAGTGAAACACAGAGAATGAGAGGGAGGGAGAGTGAAAGAAATATACAGAGACAGAGAGAAACAGAGACAGATACAGAGAGTAACAGAGAGAAAGCCAGAGACAGACATGGAGACAGCGAAGAGACATGGAGAGAGAGGGACAGAGAGACAGTGAAGGATACATAGAGAGTTTTGGATAGAAAAACAGGCAGCGGGGATAGAAAATAACAAAAACAAGATGAGCCCGTCGATTTATCTTATCATGTAGCACTGCTCTGTTTGGTTGGTCTAGTGTGCGTTTGGTCTAGTGTGCGTTTGGTCTAGCGTGTGTTTGGTCTAGCGTGCGTTTGGTCTAGTGTGCGTTTGGTGTAGTGTGCGTTTGTTCTAGCGTGTGTTTGGTCCAGCGTGCGTTTGGTCCAGCGTGTGTTTGGTCCAGTGTAGCGTGCATGTGTACGTCCTACTCACGGGTATCCCAGGAAGAGCAGGTTGAGGACAGAGTGGTTCCTGCAGAGGTTGACCAGCGTCCAGCAGAGCACCCAGCCACACAGCGTCAGCAGGCAGAGACGTGCTGTGATCAGCAGGCCCGACCGCACCAGAGAGCTGCCTCCTCTCTGAGACACCTGGACAGACAGACGGGCAGACGCTTTAGGCATCCCCTAGTTAATTCGAGATTCTCACAGTATACATCTGAGACCGGGAGAAAAGGAAAAATCGAACACAACAAAAAATATTTTGATCCGCAGTTACAGTAGAAAAGATAGCAACTGTGCGAAGTGTTAAATGGCAACAAAGTTGAACTGCCTTTGCTTAACTTTTTGCAAAATAGCGTGTTGTGTTTTGTTATGCAACGTTCACACCACACTGGTCAGAACTGGCAGAAATGTTGAATTTCGTTTCCTTTTTGAAGAAGCACTTCCAACTGTTACACTCCCATGTGCAGCCATAGAGAGGAAGCAGTGAGTGGTGGCACCAGGATAACGCTTTGTACGGGAATGTGATTGACATAACCCCCGATAGTCTAAGTGGCCATATACAGAAGCAGGCGAAGTCAACCAGAACAACTTGAACTAAATCATACCCTCGAAATCGTGCCTACATCCCATTCAACAGTCAATTGTCCAACACTTTCCCCACGATTAATCATCAACGATGAACAATCAAACGGTTGACGACTGAAATAGCTTCTGCTCTGTTCTTAGTGCTTCCTCTTCATCGCTCGCTGTGCACTCATCCCCCGCAGTCTTCCCACAACTTCCTCTTTCTCTTCTGACGCAGCTAAAACTGTACCCATCTCAGTGGATGATGAATGAACAATATTAACTGATAGCCAGAATAATTGGCCATATTCGATTCAGCAGCTATGCTGTGGCGCTTTCATCCCCGTCAACGTAGCAGGGAGTTAAGAGAACCGCCAGAGCGCACAATCCATATTGTCGTAACTGCTCCGAATGCAGAGTAGATATCCTTGATTTTCATTAAGATTTTGCGTTTCATTATGTATTGTTAAGGGAAAAGGGTTCCTGGTCCACCAAGACCAACACCGTACGCAACAGTTTCATACCCAGGAACTAACTGGCCTCTCAGTGACTGACACACACACTGAAATACACACACACACACACACACACACACACACACACACACACACACACACACACACACACACACACACACACACACACACACACACACACACACACACACACACACACACACACACACCTTACTCATTTCATGACCTCTTAGCCTTTCATTGCTACGAACCACAAGAAGGAACTCCCTCTGGGTGGTTATAGAGTGGTTGAGGGCTTCTTGAGCGGGTTAGGGCAGTATGTCGATTTGTTCACTGCCACGTCAACAGGACTCATTAAACGTCTTGTTTGAATTCATCGTGTTGGTCTCCGAGCAAACTACCATGGGATGCACCGAATCCGTAAGAGGCCACGTTAACGCCTTAAACGTTATAGAAATACATACACATGTCATACATATGTCAATGTTGGATCAGCTGTGTCCGTTTATTCAGCCTTGCGCTTCCACTCCTACCTCAGACACAATGGTCCAGACCAGTCTCCTGGCCAACATGACGGTGATGAAGGTGGCCAGGTGGTAGTCCATCAGGTGGAAGTTCTGGAAGCAGAACAAAGCAAAAGGTTTCAACACTACAGCAGCCTGGGAATGTTTCACTTATCACCGAACGTGAGACAGAAACTAACAGAGTAATTTCCCCCGAGTGACTCAAACTGGAATTCACTCCAGCTGACTTATACTCCACCACAGATCATCAAGGACAAAAAGTGGGAAGTGGGTCCTATATAGGGTTTGAGCTTCTTTGCGGTATATTATCTTTGCAACGAAACAAGAAACAAAGTGAAACTCCACTCCCCCCCCCCCCCCCCCCCCCCCCCCCATAACATATTTGGACTGCTGGGTCAGAGATAAACTTATAACATACACTACTAGATGTAAGTAAAGTCTGATTATTACAGGAACCAGCTCTTAGTACAGATAAACATTGGCCACCAAAAACGACCTCTTACCAAACCTCCTAGCTACGAGTAAAGATAAAGACATATTCAGTGTTTCCCTAAACACCGTGTTTAAGGCGGCCGCCTTAAAAATAATAGGGGCCCGCCTTGACCACCAATGTATAAAAAATTAAATTCTTAAATAAATTCGTTTTTAATTATTATGCATTAACAAAGTACAAAACTCCCATAGGGAAAGAAAACATACTTCCATCAGGTACAAAAAACAAAGATAAATAATGCATCGGTGATACTGTTGAAAACAATAGTCTTTCTAACCGAAACCCTCACCGAAGACCAAAACCCCCCCCCCCCCCCGCCTTTTGACCACCTTGACTAAGACATTTTCTGGGGGAAACACTGATATTGTAACAGACACAAGCGCAAAGTAAAATCCTACAAGTTAAGACATCTTGCTCAAGACACTGGCTACAAGTACAGACCCATTTAAGATATGGTTATCAGGCATGGTAGCCAGCAACACCCCAGTATCTTTTTGATTCTCATCTCAGGATAAACTGCATATCGGCGGACATGTCAAATCCTCTAACGCATACAGCACATTTAACTCCAACTAACTAAAGAGGAACTTTTACTATTTATGTCACTGACACACCAAGCTCCTCTGATTTGAGGGAGTGCATATTAGTTACATGAACATGTCATCAATGGGCAGGTATGGGTTAGACTTAGACATCTTGCACCACAACACCTACTCAACACTTTGAGTTATTGCATTTGTTGTTTCTTGTTGGCTCTTGTTGTAACTCCCAATCCAAGAACAGGCAAGTGACATCACTGGCGACCGACCAGTCAGAATCAGCCATTACAAGGATGTCTGTCGGTGTGCTTGCAGCTATTGCTTCAAGTGTCTGTCTGATCATGATCATTTCTCTGTGTCTGATTGTATCGATGCATGATTGTTCGTGCTTGTCTGTGTCATTAGTAAATTAGCAGCAATCTACATTTCGAGTATGCCTTCTAATTGATCATTCTGTTAGTCTGTTCTAGCGTGTTGCGCTGACTGCGACTAATTGTCTGGACTCTCTCACCATCATGGTTAACCGGCCAGCCCCCCATCACCGATTTAAAATCTTTTGCCTGTATATATGTACGTGTGTCGCTCAATTATGGCACCCATTGCACCCCTGTCCGTTTTTCTTGCCCTCTGGGGGGCTAGGGTCAGGGGAGTGTCATAAACACACGGCCTGTTAAGCCCTTAAAAGACTGTGCCGGTGATTAAGGGCTACACAAATAAAGTTGAATTTCAGCGAGTTCAAAGTGTGACGTTGTGCGTACCAGCGAGGTGGAGGCGGCAGGCTGGCTGTAGGGGTACCACCACACCGTGCGGTAGATGTTCATGTACTGGACGAACAGCGCCACCAGAAGGTAGAGGAAGAGCAGGAACTCAAACACCAGGCTGCTGTCCAACGGCAGCTCGGGGATCTTGGAGTGACGCACCGGCTCAGGGGTGATGAGCGCCGAGAGGGGCGGAGCCGACAGCCCCACCGAGTTACTGCTCCTGGGGAGAGACGGACTGACTTACTGCGCACAGGGACGGACAGACGGACTGTTACTGCTCCTTGGGGACAGACGGACTGACTTACTGCGCACAGGGACGGACAGACGGACTGAGTTACTGTTCCTAGAGACAGACTGACTGACCTACTCTTCCTGTGGACAGACAGATAGACTCAGAGATACTGCAAACAGAGAGATAGAACTGTGTGTACAGTAGAGACATGTAGCTAGAGACAGACGGAACCGCGTGTACAGTACTGTACCGGTCTATAGTCCAACTAGATTAAGGTGGGATCACTGGACTTACTGCGAGCCCTTCAATACAAATGAAATGCATCGAATAAACTTTACATTTACATAGAACTTTCCAAGCCACTTCTCTCAGTCGATGCCACGCACACGCATGCGCACACGCACACGCACACACACACATGGGTTAAGGGATCAGGGGTCTGGCTGATAGACACTGTGGCACAGAGGCCAGTGAGATTGGACCAGCCACAACTTGCAGCTGGGTGCTTGAGAGATATATGGTCCATGTGACAGACAGCTAAACTAGGTCATGGCTCTGCGGCAGTTGGCATGTTGGTTTTACTCCGCAAACATGGGTTGTACACGTCATTCACATGGGCTTTGCCTCATTGGCCAGGGTGACTACTGCTGCGTATTTGACGGATAGTGTCTACGAGTGTGTGTATGAGTTTGATGTGTCTACCGAGTGTGTACTATGCGTGTACATGTGTTTATGATGCGTCTACGAGTGTGTGTGGGAGTGTGCATGATGCGTCTACAATGTGTGTGAGTGTGTGTATGGGCGTGTATGATGCATCTACGAGTGTGTATGATGTGTGTACCAGTGCATGTGTTTGATTGAGTACGATGTGTCAATGAGTGTGTGTGGGAGTGTGTATGATGTGTCTAAGAGTGTGTGTGAGTTTGTGTGTTTATGACGGTGCATTACGCTACGAGTGTGTACGATGCGTCTTCGAGTGTGTACGATGCGTCTTCGAGTGTGTATGAGTCTCTACGAGTGTATGTGTGAGTGTGTATGAGAGTGTGTACGAGTGTGTGTAAGCTTGTGTGACGTGTATACGAGTGTGTGTGAGTAACAGTGTGTGTATGAGTATGTGTATGCGTGTATGCGAGTGTGTGTGTATCAGTGTGTGTGAGGGTGTATCAGTGTGTGTATGAGTAGGTGTGAGTGTGTGTATCAGTGTGTAACAGTGTTTGTGTGACTGTGTGTGAACTGGGTCTACGAGTGTGCGTGAGGGTGTATCAGTGTATGTATGAGCGTGTGTGAGTATGTGTATGATTGTGTGTGAGTGTGTGCATCAGTGTGTGTATGAGCGTGTCTGAATATGTGTATCAGTGTGTGTATCAGTGCGTGTATCAGAGTGTGTATCAGAGTGTGTATCAGTGTGTGTATCAGAGCGTGTATGAGTGTGTATCAGTGTGTGTATCAGAGTGTGTATCAGAGTGTGTATCAGAGTGTGTATCAGAGTGTGTATCAGTGTGTGTATCAGAGCATGTATGAGTGTGTATCAGTGTGTGTATCAGTGCGTGTATCAGTGCGTGTGACCCACCTGTTCCTGAAGCCCGTGCCGTTGCTGAGGTTCCCCCCGACTAGGGTCTGCAGGGACGGCAGAGCAGAGCGACTCAGCTGCTGTCTGCTGGGGCCCCTGCGGCCCCCCGGCATGGTCCCCGGTTACCCCGGCAACCACCAGCCAACAGTCCCTCCCCCCCCCTCCTCCCTGGTGCTCCTCCTCCTCAATGGTCGACCGTATACAACAGGGTCCCTGAGAGAGAGAGAGAGAGAGAGAGAGAGAGAGAGAGAGAAAACAACATCTTTAACACAAACAGGAAATGGAGCTTTGCAGATGTTAGAGGGAGCCATAGATCACAGCTATTGTTTTGGTTCCCAGTCCATGACAGAATGGGAAAAAGCTGAAGAAACTCACTCGTTTTTCTATTAGATACGAGTATTTAAGTTAAATGATAGCCGCATAAAGGATGGAGCCACTATAGAATGGCACATATCTAAAACAGAATAGCATAACTATACCTTTACTATCAAACTTCGACTGCATCAAGTGTGCCCTCAAGGAACTTTAACTGGGCGTTCAACTCAATAGAGCGAAAATAGGAACTGACAACGTGAGACTGCAGAAGGCGTTTCCCTACTTGGAAGAAGTCTGCAAATTAAACCAGTAGGCTTCAATCAAGTGACCTCTCCAAAAAAACCTTTGGACTCAAGCGTTGTTTTGAGGCTGTGTTCCGCGTCTCCTACACAGAAGCGTGCAACGACACGCGTCCACTCACCTGCAATGGACCCTACCTGTAGTGAACCTGGAGAGCATGCAGTGCTGTGCATGTAGACATCTGGTGGAAACTTGGATGGCACAACTTGTACTTGAGATCAGCTCAGAACACTAGTGGAGCACTCGGGGTGTGCAGTGGCCTGCATAATCAAGCCACCACTAGTTGGTTTTTTGGGGTTGGGAGATCGCATGTTAAAAGTGAATATGCCTTGACTTACACCGTCTCAACAACATGCGGGTGGTGCACCAGTCGAAGATGCATCAGTCACTTGAGGTACTTCCAGCAGCCGTACGAGTCCAAACGGAGAACATTCCGGTCGCCTTTCGCTTCTTCAAATTGTCTCAAAACTCCCAATTACGTCCCAGTAGGCGTTGATAAACTCCCGACGCCGTGGCTTGTATTCCGATCACGGGAGAAACGGTATTAAAGTTATACTTGTGTCAAGAGTGAGCAACAGTGTTGCACCGCACAGAGACCGACGTGGCAGACCTGCACTTTCTTCCCCTCGCACGTCATCAGCGCGCGACGTCGTGTGTTTACTGCACAGTCGCAGTTTCTTCCTCCGAGGCGGTGTAGTCATGTCAATGGTGGGGGTCCCCTGGTCACTAGTGCATCATCACGGACCGTGTGTGGGGGTCCCCTGGTCCTAGTACATCACCACGGACTGTAGTTGGAGGTCTGTACTTGGTTGGTCTGAGTGATGGCTTTTGAAAGGATTAGATTGATCACTGCCTTTAATGTTTAATGAGTAAACAGTGCTGTTGGCTACAACCGTTCGTTTGTAGTTAAATTAATAAGGTCCGTCTATACTTGAGCTCGATAACATAGCGTTTATATTTATTACATTTAGTGGTATTTGTCATGGTATTGGATATTTTTTTTCAATATTAAATGTCTTATGTCTAAATTTCCATTTTTAATGCTAATTTATTTACATTAATTGTATAATACATACAATACAAAGTTGTAGTGGTGGTTTATATGTGCCTACAAGCATTTGTCTTAAAAAGTCCAGGCACGACCTGAATTTAATATACTGTACTCCCACAAGGGGATGATCTATGCTTCTGTGAAGACCAGGACACCACAGGTAGACTGAACATGGGGAATCGAACCCAGTTGATTCCAACACCCTAACCACTACACAACATTATAATTAGGAAAAACTAAGAAGAACTATAGGTTGTTTCAACTTGAAACATCACAATATGTAGAATGTATATCCCAAGACGTAATATTGCTTTTTATTTGTAACAACCCCAAATAATTAACAATACCATTTTGCTGTTAGCACAAATTTTGGGTATATATCCCTACTGTAATGTACACACACAATAAACAGTTTAATATAACTATTGCAACCGAGTTATAAATAAATAAACATTGTACAAAATGAATTCAACATAGTTACAATGGCTGTATCCTACATGGGCATGGTTAAAACAATTCTCTTGCATTACCACAACATATGCTAATATGAAAGTTTTTAAGTTTTTAAAAAATTATATTATAAAAAAAAGACATTTTCAAAACTGGACTGAACCACCAGGAGGCACTACAAACAAATCAAGAATCTAGGTAAAAACTGAAAAGCATTTATTTTTGAGGATACTAGAAAATGTATCGCATGCCATATACATAAAACACACATGCACACAAATATACAAAATATAATACATATATATACACATACACATGTATTATATTTATACACGTGTATATGCATACACATATACATACACGCCATTTAAGAAGGTTAAAAAAAAAAAAAGAGCAATGTCATTACTCGATTTGGACAGAATACAACTCTACAAAAAAGTTCTATTTGACCTTATGAGGGCATCCTCAGTCCGCTCAGATGACCACGCTGGTCCCACTCCGAGAACTCTTATCCTGGAGAAACACACTTACTTTAGAGGCATGCTCCACACACACACACACACACACACACACCTCAGACCCACTCTACCGGCAGCCCCTACAACAACACTTTGTGTGTATTGATGACTGTGTGTGTCTCAATAGGACTGCGCGTGTGTGTTCTAAGGAAACACCTCTAAAAGCATGTGGATGCAGAAGTGATGTATTTGAAAGTAAGGGGTGTGCTCAACCATGAGGAGTGTGTATGTACACTCCTAGGTGTAGTCCTTTGTGTGTCTGTGTAGTCCTGTGTGTATTTGAGAAGTCCTGTCTGTGTTTGTGTAGTCGTTTGTGTAGTCTTGTGTGTTTGCTCGCGCGTGCGTGTGCGTGTGTGTATGTGCGTGCATGTGTGTGACTACAGCAGTGAGTGCCTTACAGAGAGGCGCTCGTTCCTCCGCTTGCCGGGTTTCGAACCGGGCTCATACTCCGTGTAGCTGGGCGGATTATCTACCCACATTCCTCCTCCTCCTCCTCCTCCTCCTCCTCCTCCTCCTCCTCCTCCTCCTCTCCTCGCCGCTCCCCCCCTCCGGCTGCTGTCCTCGTCGTCGGAGCTCCAGGAGTCCCGCCGGGAGCGGTGGGAGGCCGGCGGCGAGTAGTTCCCGCGGGACCGGGTCTCGTACAGGTCGTCCCGGGAGCGGGAGCGCAGGCGGCCCAGGTCCCCGCTGCGGCTGGGGGCCCCGCGGCTCCCCCCGTCCAGGGAGTCCTGGCTGAAGCTCCGCGACATGGCCCGGGACCGCGTCGGCGACGGGCGGCGGCCCCCTCTTCCTCCTCCTCCTCCGTCGTCACGGCGATAGGCGCTGCCGCCATGGCGGCTGCTGGCGCTGGAGCTGGGGGGGCGGGTCAAGGGCGCCCTGGGAGGCATCCGGGCTGCAGGCTGCTCCCTGATTGGCGGGAGCGTGATGACGCGGCGCTCGGCCGGCCCGTCGTCGTTGAGGGCCGAGAGCATGCTGGGGGGCCCCGGAGAGAAGGGGACGGAGAGGGCGGGGGGACCCATCATCTGGTTGTGCTGCATGGGGTGCATGGGGTGCATGGGCTGCGGCTGGGGGAACATAGAGGGGTCCGTAGAGGTGAGTGTCGTCTCTCAAGAGGAAAGCACAGAAAGCACAAACTAATGAAGGATGAGTGCAACCCCAGTGTCTCACCTGCAGCATCGGGCTGCTCATGTCCATCCCCCTCATCTGGTTCTCCATGTAGTCCAACATCTGGCCGTTAGCTGGGGTCTGGTTACCATAGTTACTGGGTGGGGGGGGCATGCTGTAGCCCATGGATTGAGGGGGAGGGAGGGGCATGGGGTTCATGGGGATGTGCCCAGCGGAGGAGCCTGGAGAGAGGAGCCAATCAGAGACAACCGTTTAGTTGTTTTTTTGTGTGTGTGTGTGTGTGTCTGCAAGTGTGTGCTTGAGAATGCGCGAGTGTGTGCTTGCGAGAGAGAGGAAGAGAGAGAACGAACCTGCGTAAAGCAGGGGATTCTTCTGGGAAGAATGTTGGCTCATTGGTGCATAGATGTGCTGACCTCCCATCCAGGGAGCCATGGCCTTCTGGGCGTCCTTGATCATACGATGTTGCATCACCGCTACACACACACAAATAATTGGAATCAACATCGACACACATTTGACCATATATCAGAGGAAGAACGGGATTCAGTGGCCATGCGTCACCTTTCTCAGCGTGTTTTGTGTGTGCGTCACCTTTCTCAGCGTGTTGTGTGTGTGTGTGTGTGTGTGTGTGTGTGTGTGTGTGTGTGTGTGTGTGTGTGTGTGTGTGTGTGTGTGTGTGTGTGTGTGTGTGTGTGTGTGTGTGTGTGTGTGTGTGTGTGTGTGTGTGTGTGTGTGTGTGTGTCTTTCAGCTGTACTGTGTGTGTTTTAGGGGTGTAATGGTTCCCACAAGAAAGACTGGCTCTTCATCGTCGCGGGGCTGAGGTTTGTGTTGAGTGGCTGCATGTTTTGACATACATTCCAAGTACTACATTGATATCATAGTCTCTCCAGGCTTACCTTTCTCCTAAAACTAACAAGACGTTGTTTGTGTACATTCAGAGCCTGAGAACGATTAGGCCTACTCGTTGAGATATGGACTGTGTATTTGATTACATGTTTTTTACATAACTGGACTTGATTGTAGAATTGAAATGCATCAATGGTTAAGAGCTAACACCATTTGTGATTTCTTAAATACGAAAAATAAATAATTAAGATTTATGAAGTGGATAAATAGTCGGGATTGATTGCTTTTAATCGCCTCAAGAAATCTGTAGTCGGGGACAGCCCGGGAACATTTTCAAAAGCACTCTACCGAATGACATGCAGGGTGCGCAAACCTTATGGGACGTATCCTAGTGCGAGTGCTTGCGTGTGTGTGCGCGTGCGCGTGTGCACGCATGTGTGTACCTTTCTCGGGGCAGCAGCACTGCTCCGGGCAGCAGGGGCAGCGGATGTAGCAGCAGCAGCGCTGAGGACAGCACTGGCAGCAGCAGACCCCCAAGAGGATGATGAGGAGCAGGGCTCCCAGGACGATGAGGAGTACCGTCAGCCAGTCTGGAGGAGGTGGAGGAGGAGGAGGAGGAGGAGGAGGAGGAGGAGGAGGAGGAGGAGGAGGAGGAGAGGAGGAGGAGCAGGAGGAGGAGAGGGAGGAGGAGGAGGAGGAGCAAGAGGAGCAGGAGGAGGAGGAGGAGAGGGAGGAGGAGGGTGTTACAATTAAGTCTGGTTTTTTGGTGTCTATCCAAAGTCACGAACAGTGAATTCAGATCCATGTCATTGAGGAGCAGGTAGGAGTAAGGGGGGCTCTTGCTCTAGGATGCCTACAGGTGGACAGTGGAATCGAACCCAGAACCTCTGGGATTGGAGTGGAACCCCCTCACCAGCACTACTACTAATAGGGGTCAATCCCCTGAGCCCCCTTAATGAACCGGAGAAGAAAAAATCAGTACGCAACGTGACAGGTCAATTGTACTTCAGGAAGAGTAAATATATTTTTGGAACATTTCAATATTTTAGGAGGGAATGTTTATTAACGAGCGTGTATGTATACTTAGGAGGGTACATTCTTACGGTAAACAATGAGTTTGACTTCTTTGTCGTTGTCTCCTGACGTGTCTCCCGGCGCATCGACAGCGCAGAAATACACGCCGTTGTCCCACCACATGACCTCGTTGATCACCAGGTCAGCCACTGCGGGCACGCACACACACACAAACACACATTAATAATGCTAACAGTCTGCAATGCCTAGCATCTGAACGTTTGGGCTGGGTATTTTATCTCTAAAATATTAATTTGATCTGACGTATATTCCTTTCTCCCCGTTTCCCTGGATCCATCTCCAAATTAGATTTTGAAGTAACAAGTTATGCGAGAGAGAAAACATGACCTAGTTTTCTACTGATAAGGACAGGAAGCAAAACCAGTTTACAAACTAGTCAAGGTGAGGTGGAACAGCGACCGATCAACCAGTTTTAACATGGTCTAAACGGTCCGAAACACATACGCTTTAGCTGAGACTGCAGAAGAATGTGGCGAGTGAGAAAGCGATTGAGACAAATTAAAATCGATACACATGTGTGTAACCCATAATCAAAGACCCACATTATATGACATTACCTGATCCTTAACCCTGAACCGGTGATTCTTAACTTTTAAGCAAATGTACATTCTTTGTATTTGTTTCTACGTGCATGCTTGCTTGCTTGCGTGCTATTGTTACATCGCATGGGTGCTGCTGTTTACCTAAGAGGTGCTCTCATGTGATTATTGGAGTTTCACTTGAGAGAGAGGGAGGGAGAGACACAGACAGCCAGACAGACAGAGAGACAGACAGACAGACAGACAGACAGACAGACAGACAGACAGACAGCGAGGCAGAGAGACAGAGAAAGAGAGACGGAAAGAGGAAGACAGAGTGAGAGTGGGAGAGACAGAGAGAGACAGAGACATAGACAGAGAGACAGAGAGAGGGAGAGACAGAGAGAGAAACCTCGAGAAGGAACCCAGAGGAGGGATCCCACCTTCCAGTGTGAGGGGGCTGCAACAGGTGCCGATGTGTAAACCTGTGATTCAACGTTTAGAATAGCTGTGAGAGCACGATGAACTCACTGTTCTGGATGGAGATCTTCCTCTCGCGGTACTCGGCTCCCAGGATGGCCTCGTTGGAGCCCGTCTTTTGCATCACCACGCGCACGGTCCTAATGCGGTCGGGGCAGTCGTTGGACGGGTCCTGCCCCAGGGAGAGGGCCGATTGGTAGGCTGAGGGACCACAGAGGGGTGTGGGGGGACCATGCAATGACCATTTTTTATTACAGTAAAGCACATAAGACATCTGCACTTATGAATGTGAATGTATGTGCAATATGAATGTATTCAATGTTCCTGTTATTCTTCAGTTTCAAGTGTATTTTTTTCCGGGCACATTAGAGACCAACAAGTATAAGTCATTCACCGCGGTGAAATGCTTCACACACACACACACACACACACACACACACACACACACACACACACACACACACACACACACACACACACACACACACACACACACACACACACACACACACACACACACACACACACACACACACACACGGCAATGAGTCAGAACATGGAAATGAGTCAGAACATGGCAATGGTGAGAAACACTTGTGTTGGAACAGGTTTCGCATCATATTCTCCTGCTGTGATGAAAGAAATGTTAAAAAAAAAAAAAAAGGCCACCAGTACTGTATCAACATCCTACTGGCTTTGTAAACAGGAAGACACAGGCATGTGGGTGTTATCGGTCAGGATAGGATAGAATGGTGTAGGACTCCCAAACTAAAGGTTAAATCCCCAGTGTCCACAGGCTACCTGTAGACATTCTCGATGCCAATACTCTAACCTCTACCTGCTTCTTAATGACCCGTCCCTGTATCGTTTAACCCCGAACTGCTCCATAATGACCACTCTGTACCGTCCAATCCTTCCCTTATCCTCAATGACCAGCATGTGTACTGTCTAACCCCTACCTGCTCCTCAATGACCAGCATGTGTACTGTCTAACCCCTACCTGCTCCTCAATGACCAGCATGTGTACCGTCTAACCCCTAACTGCCCCCATAAAGACCTGTCTCTGTACTGTCTAACCCTTAACTGCTGCTTGATGAACAGCATATGTATTGTCTAACCCCTAACTGCCCCCATAACGACCTGTCTCTGTACTGTCTAACCCTTAACTGCTGCTTGATGAACAGCATATGTACTGTCTGACCGAGACGACAGCCTCTTTCATTGTAATTAAATGAAGCGAAAAAATATTCACAAATCAATTAAATGATGGTAAAAATAGGGTAAGGGTTTGCTAACTACCATTGACCAATTAACTTACATACTTAATTGGAAGGCAGAAGATGGAAGAGCTCATGTAAACAACATGTACAACTCGCATTCTTCCCTGGGTCTTTTTCTGTGGTGTAACCTCTCTTATGAGGCCCCATCAGCCCGAGCCCGGGTAACATCTCTGTGTTGTGCAGGTGTGGTCTGAGGGTTACCTGTGGAGTAGTACTCCAGGACAGGGTCCATGCAGAAGGACTTGAAGCGCCAGGTCACCAGGACGTTCTGGGCGTTGGCGGAGGTGGAGTAGTCACAGCGTAGGATGACGGAGGAGAACAGCATGGTGCTGCGCTGAGCCTGGGGCACGTTCACCTGGATGCCCCTCACCTCTGGGGGGGGGGGGGGGGGGGGGACACGCAAACACGCAGGTCAACCTTTGGCACATTGGTCGTTCATAATTAAGGAATTGGCCTTGTACTTATTTTAATTGATTTACAACTAATTAGCTTTTATTTTGACAGTCAATTCACATTGTCACGTTGTTGTTTTTTTGGCATTGTACTTCTTTTTCGGTTTGTTTCAGTATATTTGGTCATTTATTAAATATGATCAGTTTTCTTGTATTTTGACTGTCAAATCACATTTGCAAGG